>NC_083102.1:75318925-75621737 GCF_949774975.1 Lagenorhynchus albirostris | reverse complement strand
TTTTGTTTGAAGAACCTAGAAACAGTGGCACATAATAAATGCTCAGTAAACATGTTTTAAGGGAATAGAAAAAAATGAATGAGCAGGTTGACTCAGAAAAATGTGGACTAAGTATAAAATTATATAAAGGCTTTTGGGTCTTATTTTTATGCTGCTTAAATTTTTAAAAATTATGCTTATACTTACTGGGATATTCATAATTCTGGGCCTCAGTTCAGTCAATATTTGTTCCACAAACATTTACTGAGTGTCTGCCATAAGCCAAAAACTGTGCTAAATTGTAGTGACAGATAGTGTAAATAAACATTATATTCTGCCTTCAGGGAGATTGTAGATTATTTTATTTATACAAGTTCTTCTGGCCCAGATAGACTGGGATTGTGTGTTTTATTGTTTTTTTGTTTGTACTGCAGTTCATGTAGTGCTTTTCCTGTGGCAGAGAGATCATAAATACCATTGTCAGGCTAGTTGCCTTATTTTCTTTGAAACTATCTGCCATCCAAAGTAGTATTGACCTTGTTCTTCTCCTCCTTAAAAACAGCAGACGGCAGATGAAGCCAGTGCTGGGGAAGGGCCCCGAGGTGGGGGGGAGGGGGCCTGGAACGGGAGACGAGGTGGCTTCCGAGGAGGCCACAGAGCTCATGGAGGCAGAGCAGAAGACAAGGAGTGGCTCCCTGTCACCAAGCTGGGCCGCCTGGTCAAGGACAGGAAGATAGAGTCCCTGGAGGAGATCTGTCTCCTCTCTCTGCCCATCAAGGAGTCTGAGATCATCGACTTTTTCCTGGAGGGCATGCCTCAAGGATGAGGTTTGAAGATCATTCCTGACAAAAGCAGACCCGTGCTGGCCAGAAGACCAGGTTCAAGGCATTTGACGTCACTGGGGATTACAACGGACATGTCGGTTTGGATGTCAAGTGCTCTAAGGAGGTAGCCACTGCCCTCCGTGGGCTCATCATTTTGGCCAAGCTCCACATCGTCCCCACGCGGCCAGGCTACTGGGGGAACAAGATTGGCAAGCCCCATACCATCCCTGGCAAGGTGACTGGCCACTGTTGCTGTGTGCTGGTGAGCTTCATCCCTGCCCCCAGGCACACTGACATCGTCTCAGCCCCTGTGCCCAAGAAGCTACTGATGATGGCCGGAATTGACAACCACTATACCTCTGCCAGGGGCTGCACCACCACCTGGGCAACTTTTTGATGTCATTTCCAAGACCTATAGTTATCTCACTCCTGTTCTCTGGAGAGAGATCGTGTTTACCAAGTCTCCATATCAGGAATTCACTGACCATCTTGTAAAGACCCACACCAGAATTTCCGTGCAGAGGACCCAGGCTCCAGCTATAGCCACCACATAGTTTTCTTTTTTTTTTTTTTGCGGTACGCGGGCCTCTCACTGTTGTGGCCTCTCCCGCTGCGGAGCACAGGCTCCGGACACGCAGGCTCAGCGGCCATGGCTCACGGGCCCAGCCGCTCCGCGGCATGTGAGACCTTCCCGGACCGGGGCACGAACCCGCGTCCCCTGCATCGGCAGGCGGACTCTCAACCACTTTGCCACCAGGGAAGCCCCACCACATAGTTTTATATGAGAAGAATAAAGTGAATGAAGCCAGAAAAAAAAAAAATTAACCTCTTCTGAAACATACCTTTTCACCCTACGTCAAGCAAAACTAATAGGCAAAGATCTACCAAGCAACTCAATCCTTTTTTATTGAGATGTAATTGATACACATCATGTATTAATTTCAGGTGTACGACATAATGATTCAATATTTGTATATATTGTGAAATGATCACCACAATTAGTTAACATCTGTCACTATGTATAGTTACAGAATTTTTTTTCTTGTAATAAGAACTTTTAGGCTTTACTCTTAGTAACTTTCAAATATGCAATACAGTATTATTAACGATAGTCAGCATGCTGTACATTACATCTTCATGACTTATTTATTTTATAACTGAAAATTTGTATCTTTTGACTCCCTTCACCCATTTTTCCCACTCCCACCCCAAACCTCTGGTTACCACCAATCTACTCTCTATCTATGAGCTTGTTTTTTTGTTTGTTTTTAAGATTCCACATATAAGTGAGATCAGCCAGTATTTGTCTTTCTCTGTCTGACTTAGTTCACTTAGCATACTGCCCTCAAGGTCATCCATGTTGTCAAAAATGGCAAGATTTCATTCTTTTTTATGGCTGAATAATATTGTGTTCTATATATATATATACCACATTTTCTTTATCTATTCATCCATCAATGGGCACTTAGGTTGTTTCCATATCCTGGCTATTGTAAATAACGCTGCAAGGAACATGAGCGTGTATATATCTTTTTGAGCCAGTGTTTTTGGTTTCTTCAGGTAAATACCCAGAAATGGAATTGCTGGGACCATATGGTAGTTCTATTTTTAATTTTTTAAGGAACCTCTATACTGTTTTCCATAAATTTACATTCCAACCATTAGTACACAATGGTTCCCTTTTCTCCACATCCTCACCAACACTTCCAGACAATTCAATTTTAAATGTAAAGTGTATTTGCCATATAAGTCCCATAAATGGTGAGTTTCTCTCAGTGCATTGAAATATTAGATATTAGATGTGAAACCACCAGTATTTTAGCTACTTTCATTAGTTCTCTTTATCTTACAGCCTATTAAACTACTCACAAATGAATCTTAATTCCAATTCCTTGCTTTTTAATTTCTGTAAATGTGTTAATAAATATTTTTATTTCTTTAATGTAGAATTTTCAGAAGTTTTAAGTTCTGCCATTAATAGAAAATCCGTTATATGTGTTTCTGTCAGTCAACAAGCATCGACTAAAAATGTATTCTGAAGAATGTAAAGGCTCTCTGGTTGTATATTTAGATGAACATTTATATCCTAGCTCCCTTAACCCTTCATTATCTTTTCAAGCCACTCTTACATTTTATGTATTATGCTTTCACTTACTTTTCCTTCTTCTCCTAAGAAGAGAATTTTTAATTCTTCAGGAGGTTCTTCTTCCCATGACTCTTCTGTTGTAAATCCTGTGTTTTTCTTTCCCTGCTCTCTCCAATAATTCATTTCCCCTATTTCTCCTATCTCTTCTATTTAGCCAATCTGAGCCCGAAATCAAGGTTCACTAGTCTATAAAAAGGAATGTAAATTCACGTTGATGTACTCCATTGACCTGAGCCAGAGAAAGAATACACCTGAAGTTTCAGTCCAAAGAGCGAGACAAATGACAGCTGTGGCAACAATAATCAAGGATCCACACACTCTCCACCCATTTGTGTGTAAGTCATTTCATGCACAAAGGATGTATGACTATCTTAATGACAGGGGACATTGAATGACTGTACCTGCACTCACGCTAGATTACATCAGATTGTTTCTATGCACGCATGCACTTAAAACAGAAGTTCTTAATGTGAGTATATTGCTCTCTAAGGAAGTTATTTTTCCTGACATTGTTTAACCAATGGATGCAACAGCCTTAACTTGGGTGAAATGGTGATCAGAAGACAACGAATTGACTTAATTTAAAAGTAAGTGACTGGGGGCTTCCGTGGTGGCGCAGTGGTTGAGAGTCCGCCTGCCGATGCAGGGGACACGGGTTCGTGCCCCGGTCTGGGAAGATCCCACATGCCGCAGAGCGGCTGGGCCCGTGAGCCATGGCCGCTGGGCCTGCGCGTCCGGAGCCTGTGCTCCGCAACGGGAGAGGCCACAGCAGTGAGAGGCCCGCGTACCGCAAAAAAAAAAAAAAAGGTGAAGAATGGTTGTTTCATAGTGATGAAAGTTATGTCAGTTTTTTTCTTTAAACTTTTCAGTATTTTACAAATTTCTATACTAAAAGTGTATTATTTTTACAATGGAAAAAGTGGTATTTTGTGTAAAGCGTGGAGATGGGAGTAAAGAAGAGGTTCTAGGACCCCAGCTATTGTTATCCATCTTTCAGGGAACGATTGCTGTTTATTAAGGAGCAAACGGCCACATTTAGTGAAGGGCAAAATTAACTGGCTAAAACAAGTAACATGGAGAACTCCCAGTATTCCACATTTCTTCAAAAATGTCTATTTCTGAAAATTCCTTTAATGTTTTTAAAGAAAGAGAGAAAGGGGCAAGGGAGAAAGATAGAGGTAAAAACGGAGAGATAGTTCTTTAAGTGGTAAGAAAACATATTGTAGACTGAAATAACTAGCTTTGGTTTTGCCATCCACTCTGTGTAACATGGCTACATTTTATCTAATTGCTGCTTCACTATCAACATCAAAGTGTCAAGGAGAAGGTCAAAGACCTAGAGGTACTTTTCCCAACTAACCACCATGTACCTTGACCTCAGGAAGGTAATCAGGAGGAAAGACCATTTAGGGACTTAATTGTCATTCCCCTGAAGAGTGGAGCTCCATGAGGGTAGGAGTCTTGTGTCTTTTTTTTTTTAATTGAAGTATAGTTGATTTACAGTGTGTTAATTTCTGCTGTACAGCAAAGTGACTCAGTTATACACATATAGACATTCTTTTTTTATATATTCTTTTCCATTATGGCTTATCACAGGATATTGAATATTTTTTTATGCCATACAGCTAGTGCCTAGTACAAAGCACAGTACAGATAGTAGGTACTCAATTTCTGTCTGTTGAATGGACTTAGAGAAATCCCCATTAACAGCATTATTTGACTTTGTTTTGTTTTGTTTTCGGTGTTTTTTTTCAAATTTTTGACCACACTGCGCAGCATGCGGGATCCTAATTCCCCGACCAGGGATCGAACCCGTGCCCCCAGCAATGGAAGCACAGAGTCCCAACCACTGGACTGCCAGGGAAGTCCCTATTTGACATTTTAAAACATATCCAAACAAATAAAGATAGACGTAACTGGAACAACTATTCCTTTCTTGAGTCTTCTTTTCTTTACTTAAAATTTGTATTGAGCATTGTGTGGCCAGGGCTTTGCTAGATGCTGGTGATGGGAAGAGGAAGGAGCACAGAGTCCCTCAAGTTGTGTACGTGTGTTTCCAGGGGTGAAAATTGTTAGCATAATTTTAGTATACACGACAGATGCTTTGTTTTTGTTTTTTACAAACAAAACTGAACTTTGGCATTTAAAATGACCACTATCCTCTTCAAAGTAGGTACCTAAGGAGACTATGAACCAACTTCAATGATGCCTGCCAAGAAATAACATTGTTTGAACTTTGGGGGGGATTTGTCTTCAGATTCTACTCACATATGCTTTGAATGTCCTCAATAGTATCAAATATTGTCTTATGCTGATAAATTTAAGTTTTAGAAACAGGTCATTTGACACTGGACAATGTATTTATTCTTACTGCAACAGAAATTCCTCATTTTTAAAATTAGACAGTGAATGTAGAGCAGTTAGCTTAGTACCTGGATGTCTAAGTTCTGAATGTTTACTTCTGTTATTCTCATTATTAGTAGGCCAATAGGTGACTTCCTTGAGAGAAGTTTCAGCTAAAAATAAAATACGGCTATAAAGTAACGAGCCCAATTTTCTTGTATGCTTAGCAAATTGGTTCTGAAGATTATTCCTAAATGTAAATCCCTTCAGTGTTCAGTGCTTATCTGGTTGAATCACTCCTAGTATATATCCATTTAATCATTTTCTTATTCTGTAGCCAAAGCTTTTGCCCTCAGGCATCAGTGCTGAGGAATTCCTAACACAATAATAATGTTACCTCAAATGGTTTTTGAACTTGCAGAGTTCATAAAAAATGTCACTTCTTTTTTAGTTTTGTAATTACTTTATGATTCATTGACTTTGAACTTGCCTGATCTTAAATGAACTCTCTCCTGGGAACAAGGTCAAATCAGTTCAACAAGCTGATGTTCACTCACTTATTTTTTCAGAAAGGTTTTGTATTATTTCGAAAGACAAATCTACTTAAAATATACTTCCACATGGAAGGAGCATGGTGCTAATAGACTGACGGTAGTTGGTTAGATCTGATTTTGCAGCTATAACTTAAGTTAGGAAACGTTTCATTTTACATTTGTATGGAGAATTCACTCGTGCATCCATTCAACAATATTAACTGAGCACCTTCTGTATGTCATGTGGTATTAAATGTGCTTGGCATCCATCCAGGAACAACAACAAAATCCCTTCCCAGGTAAAACTTAGATTTGGTGGAGGGGTAGACAGATCAACAAAAGCATAGAAAATGAGTGATTTAGTATGTTAAAAGGTGGAAAATGCCTTGGAGGAAAACAGAGCCGAGGAAGGAGACTGTACCGGTCAGGGAAAGATTAGAATTTTAAATAGGATGACCTCATGTGACCGAGACAGGATGAAGCTGAGGAAGGTTTTCAGTGATGCAGTTAAGATCTTGAGAATCCTTGAATATTAATGCTTTTAAAATTATTTCTATAAAATAGTTTCTACTGTAGGGTAATTTTCATGCTCCAGTGTTTCTTTCTACATTCATGGATGTTTAGGCTTGTAAGAGAATTTAGAGGTCATCTTATGCAGGTCTTTTATGCCACTGAGTCTCTGAAATGCTAAGGAACTGGACTGAAGTCCATATAATCAGAAAGAGGGCCATTAACAACATAGGTTTTCTGACACTGACTTTGCTGTTCTTTCTATCATACTGAAAGGGAATTCTAACGGTGAGGATTCAGACTGGCTAGTGTGGGATACGTATTAGTGGGACAGGTGCAATCAGACTCTAGCTGTTTTACTTCAGCTTTGTGTGAAGTTTCTCCCACTTTGATTTTATTTTTGTCCTTGACCAGTTATGTTACCGACCAGGGTTCTTGCCCTCCTTAATCAATAGAAATTGATAAGAGGCCCTTCAAGAAATTCAAGCAGGGACTTCCCTGGTGGTTCAGTGGTAAAGAATCTGCCTCTTACAAGGCAAGGAATGTGGGTTCGGTCCTTGGTCAGGGAACTAAGATCCCACATGCTGAGGGGCAACTAAGCCCACGCGCCACAACTACTGAGCTCAAGCGCGCATCAGCGAAAGAGCCCACATGCTACAAACTACAGAGCCCACGCGCCCTGGAGCCTGCGCGTCACAACTAGAGAGAGAAAAAAACTGCGCGTCACAACCAGAGAGAAGCCCGTACACCAAAACGAAGAGCCCAAGTGCACACACACACACACACACACAAAAGAAACAAAGAAATTCAGGAGGGGCTTTATTGGAGCTCATGCTGCAGCAGAGGGGAGTGAAAACAAGTAACAGCTTCCCTTGCTTGCTCGCTTGCTCCCCGAGGTGGGGGGAGTTGATTCCTTACATGGGGTGAGGGTAGGGATGGGTCCAGGGGTTGGGCCGGAGGGGTGGCTTAGGTAGTTTGCCCACCCCTTTCGTGGCACTGTGTGCAATACCCTGCTTTTGCTTCCGACACTTCCGAAGTGGCAGCTGGGTTTTTGGTCTCTTTGTATCATGTTTTCTGTAATTTGCCCCAACTGCACATGCACGCAGTTATTTTTAGTCTCTTATAGTTTCTTTGTATTTTGTTGCTCAAGAAGATGTTTGTCCAGGTGCAAACACTGCAGCAAAGTGTCCCAGGTCCCAGGTCCCAGGTCCCAGGTCCTAGCCTGTCTCAGATAGACTTGCCTGTTTTAATCATCATTTTTCAGGACCCAGGAGAAGGGCTATAGGTTCTAGAGTACACTCTTTTTTTAATTTGTTTATTTATTTTGTTTGCATTGGGTCTTCAATTCTGTGTGTGGGCTTTCTCTAGTTGTGTCGAGCAAGGGCTTCTCATTGTGGTGGCTTCTCTTGTTGCAGAACACGGGCTCTAGGTGTGTGGGCTTCTGTACTTGTGGCTTGTGGGCTTCAGTAGTTGTGGCTCGTGGGCTCTAGAGTGCAGGCTCAGTAGTTGTGGCACACAGGCTTAGCTGCTCCGCGGCATGTGGGATCTTCCCAGACCAGGGATCGAACCCGTGTCCCCTGCATTGGCAGGCGGATTCTTAACCACTGAGCCATGAGGGAAGTCCCCGCTCTATCTATGTGCCTTAGTACTGTCTGAAGTCCAATTATCTGGGATTCTAAAGCTGGCCGACTGAGGCCCAGGGTTTATTTTACTGTGCATACTTAAAAATGCATGAAAGAAATATTACTCATTACAAGTTGTATGTTTGTTGTAATTCATAATTAAATTATCTATTAAAATACCTTAAATGATATTAACATTTCTAATATTATTAGAAAATGCGGACATAATGCTAACCACACTAGTGTAAAAGAAATTGTAAAACTTGTAATTTATTGCATAACATTTCCTTGAGACACTGATGAATTCTGATTCTTATCTTTTAGTTGGTTTCCCTTGTGTTAGTCCTTCCTAGTGAGGAATTCTGTAATTCTGCCAAACATTTGACTGTATTTTCTCTGTTGCTTGACATAGCATGCCATGACCTTGTAGCTATTGTATTGCTTTTAATTGCCATCATACTGCAGTGTTCTTTTCCAGGAACTGGAAGTTTAATTTGCAATTAATATTCTGCTATCACCTCTAGCTTTGTTCCTTTTATTTTATTGATTACTATGCATTACAGTCAAATAGTGCTCACCCAAGCCAAGCATATTATCCTATTACCATCTCATCACATGTCAAAGGCGAACCTTCTTGCTATCCTAAGTCCAGTTTTTCTCACTCTCCATCATCTTCGTTACTCTTAAAGACAGTAAATTCTAAAGATCACGCTTTAGAATTGCTACCTGGGTGGCTCAATTCATCTCACATTGAGCCCTGAACTGATCCTGTCCCCAGATTGGCTTCTCTTTCAGATGGGCATATGAGTACCCAGCACCACCATTTACTTTGTATCAGAAACCTGGGGAGAGGGGAGGAGTCAGCGTTGTCACACACACACACACACACACACACACACACACACGTCTCCCTTACTTTCTATGTCAGAATTGAATCCATTTTCTTCTCAACAGTGATAATAGCCTTGTCCAAACCATTATAACCACTGTACTCTCTTACTTGGGCTACTATGAAATCTTCCTACCTAGTTTCTCCATATCCATTCTAGAGCATTTCTAATTCACTCTCCATACAACTGCCAAAGTAACTCATAACAGTGCGCATATGGGACTTCCCTGGTGGCACAGTGGTTAAGAATCCACCTGCCAATGCAGGGGACACGGGTTCGATCCCTGGTCTGGGAAGATCCCACATGCTGCGGAGCAACTAAGCCCGTGCGACACAACTACTGAGCCTGCCCTCTAGAACCCATGAGCCACAACTACTGAGCCCGTGTGCCACAACTACTGAAGCCCGCATGCCTAGAGCCTGTCCTCCGCAGCAAGAGAAGCCACCGCAATGAGAAACCTGTGCACCGCAATGAAGAGTAGACCCCGCTAGCCGCAACTAGAGAAAGACCCCGCGCAGTTGCAATTTTTGCTCGTTACAAAATGTGTCTTTCCCATTGAGATATAAGCTCTATAAGGGCAGGCCATCTCTGCTTTGTTCTTCTGTTTCCCAGCAAATGAAGCATAGTGAGCACTCAGTAAATATTTACTGAATGAAGGAATGACTAAATTAATATCATTGCTCGTCCCCTTGCTTTTTCTCTCGTTATATTGGGCACTCCTCTTTTTGAATCATCATTCCACATTTGCAGAACAAGACTGAAAGATCTTAGCTGGAAAGCATCACTACGTTCATTTGACACTCTCAGAAAGATTCCTTTAAAGATAAGGAAACTAAGACTCAATGAAGTTAAAAGATTACCATCTTTCTGAGACTATGAAGAAAATAGCACACTAATATATTTTTTAAAATGCTTAGGGCATGTCTGAAATTCTTTGTTCTATGTAGATTTGATTTTCAGTTTTGTGTACATGTTGCAAATAAAAACCAGGACATTTTAATTTTATTTATTTATAAATAAAATAATTATTCACGAAAGAATAATTTTTGATTTATGACTCTTTGTATATAAAAATGTTACCAAGGGGGAATTTCCTGGCAGTTCAGTGGATACGACTTTCACTGCCATGGCCTGGGTTCAATCCCTGGTGGGAGAACTAAGATCCTGCAAGCCATGTGGCATGGCCAAAAAAAAAAAAAAAGTAACAAAAGTATAAATTAATCATGTTTAGTTACACATAGAGCAAATCACCTTTACCGAAGAGAAAGGTTTGGAAGTTTTTGGAGAGTCTTATATGATCAAGATTCTTGACTATATTAGAAGGAATTCCCTGCTCTCTGTCACCACACGCTATGCCCTGGTAATCCGGTGCCACAACAAATACATTATTCACAAATTTTTTAATAGCAGTGCTGCAGATGGTTCCCTCAGATTTAAGAATCCCGTAACAACAAAACTTAACAAATATTTATTGAGCAGTTGTATTGAACACACTAGGTATAAAGAGAAATGAGTTAACCCTTGCCCTCGAAAGAGCTCCTAATGTATTGGAGGAAAGCAGGTAAAAATAATGACTAATATTGATTGAGCTCCAAATCAGATGTTTTCACACTTAATCCTGACACAAGTAGGGCTATAGTTATATTTATTTTAAAGAAAAGGAAAATAAGACTCGGTGAAGTTACAAAGCTATAAAATAACACCCAGTGACTGGCAGGACAGAAATTTGAATCCAGGATCCCATATCGAAATTTGAACTTTAGAATCCACATTTTTAACCACTTTTCTATGATTCCTCAGGTTCAGAATGACATTAAGTGTTTAAAAAGCAGAACTGAGATTTTTCTCAGGCATCTATTGTGCTACTTAAGGACATCCTTTTTCTTTTCTCTTTTTTGAGAACCTATATATCCACATTTGATTTTTTTTCCCTAAATAAATCACATAGGTTAATGCTAAATGAAGCTATATTAGAGTTTGAGAGGATGAATATTTGAGGGGTATGTTTCGTTGTTGGAAAGGTACTTAAAATAATCTCCATCGATGTGCCAAGGAAAGCAATTCAAGTTCATGAAAACTTCAAACCAACCTGCACCAGCGATTGTTATATATTGTCAACAGTTTCTTAAAAGTAAAATCAGGCCTGTTAAAACTAGGCAGCTGGAGTGTGTTTGAATGATTTGGTAGGCAGATTTCAGAGCTAGTTTCTGAATGACATGGCTCTCAGCATAGCCTTGGGACATGGGAAGATTGGCAATTAAATCCAGAAGGGTGTTGTCATAGCCTCTATGGGTGGAGTGTGTGTGAGAAGAGTTTTTAATAATTGCTATTAGCTTGAGAGTGATGGCAGGAAATCTTAGTTTATGTGCCTGGATTGTACAATTCCATGTGTTCCCTGATGTTTTTTTTTTCTCTTCCATATGGTTTATTACAGGATATTGAATATAGTTCCCTGTGCTATACAGTAGGGCCTTGTTGTTTATCTACTTCATGTATACTAGTTTGTATCTGTTAATCCCATACTTCTGATTTCTCCCTCCCGCCCCCGCCCCCCATCCCGTTCCCCTTTGGTAACTGTAAGTCTGTTTTCTATGTCTGTGAGTCTATTTCTGTTTTGTAAATAAGTTCATTTGTATCATATTTTAGATACCACATAGAAGTGATATCATATGATATCGGCCTTTCTCGCTTGATGTTTTCTTGAATGTAGACTCCGAGAGTATCTTGTGTACTGATTCTAGGATCGTGAAGAAACACCAGTATCCTACATGATGAAATTCAAGAATTTAGAAAGGATGGATAAGAAACAAAATCCTGGAGACTTAATTCCCAGTGGATGTCGGTTTACTCAGGGTATTCTTCCTAGAGTCCTTCATCCATAACGCTAGGCTCATGGCAGGATTCATAAGCAAGTATAAAGGAGCTCGCTCTTACACTATGTGGCAGTGAGAAATTTCTACTCCAGTAATCTCAATATTATAATAAAACTTCATGAAAATTTGCCTGATCTGTTCTGATGAGGCAGCACAAACCAGGATATAAATTAAATTAGACTTTAAAAAAGAAAAATACCTCTCCTTTCTAAATAAGTCTTGTACATCAAAAGGATTTCAGGATTTATGTGGTTATTTCCTTTAAAGGAAGCAAAGGAAGTGTCTAGGGAAATGGGGATAATTGGAAGAATGAGGAAAGACATGGATGCATGTATATTAAGACCTTTTCTTTTTTTTTTCTTCAACATTCAGATGTTCCTTAAGCCCATAATTTTCACTGATGAGTTCATGGAAGACAATGTTTTTACATAATACAGTGAAGAATATCACTGTCCCAAGCATGGTGTATAGTAAAAAGGAAAATTTCAGCCAAAAGTATAGACCTTTTCTCAAGGTATATAGATAGATAGATAGATAGATATAGATATAGATATATATTCTTCTGGAAATTGGTCTTAGAAAAATAATCCTAAGTACAAAAAGCTTTATGACAAACTTGATTATCATAATGTTATTTGAAGTACAAATAATACACTGGCAAATAATTATTCAACAATAGGGGAACAAAAGTAAATTATGATTTGTGACCACTTTCATATATAAGAGGACTGTGGAATAACATAGCAAGAGTTTACCATATAAATAAGAAAAAACACAGGATACAAGGTTGTTTTTACCATGTGATTACAATTGTATAGTACTGCTTGCACATAATGAAAGCCCTGAATATTTGGGTAAAGAAAACGTGAGTTATTATTTCCAAAATTTAAAAATATGCATGTTCTATTATTCTGTAAGTACAATAGCATGATGTATTTCTATAATAAGTATGACACTTTTTTCACAGACTTTACTGAAAGTAAAACTTGCGCTTTTAGTTTTTGACTTCTACAAAGTTTTATCAGAATACAAGGGATTATCATTTAGAATAAAGAATTTGTATATTTTTAAAAGTCTCTATAATGTCATGTTTTCCATTTAAATATTTGCTTGTATGTTATGTGCAAGGCATTGTGCTATGCACAATGGAATAAAAGAATAAACATTTGATCTTGGCTTTAAGAAGCTCACAAGTAGTGAATAAATAAAATCTTGCCATACAATAACATTTATGTTTTATAGTTAAATTTAGTACAGGGTATACTATGGACAGCCCAGATAACAAATTTTTTTTTTGAGTTATTGAAACATAGACTAAATTTTGCACAGTATAATGGGTGATTTGTCTACTTGTAGATATCAGGTCAAGACTTATAGGGATACGTGGAAGTTATTACATTTATGTTTGGTGGAAACTCACATATCCTATGTCTATGTGCACAGTGGAGAATTACCTGCCACCAGAGGCATAGGGGCACCTTGGCCGAGGACACTCCTCCCATGAATGGGTCTCCACTCGGCGCTGCCAACGCTTACTTACAAAAACAACAGGATTTTATGGCTGATCAATCCAGACTCTTCTAGTTGATCCCATTTTTTTCCCTTAGATTTATTACTACTTTTACAAATATTGACTCTGTGTCTTGCTTTCCTAGCCATATGTTTTAAGGTATTTTGGTATATTTGTATTTTGATCCATTATATATAGGTTTTGAAATTTAACTATCAGAGGGTAATCTGATTTCCAGGTTCAGTGAGAAAACTCCATCACAGCTCTTGAGAACAGACAGCAAATACTTCAAATGCAGCTATTCCCAGTGAATTTTCTCTATATTTTTCTTCTCTTTCTTTTCATCTTTTACCATTTATTTCTCAGAGGTAGCTGAATTATATTAAAATGACTTTATTTTAAAAATTCTTCCTTCAGATATTAAAACCTGAATTTCTTTAATCAAAAATTGGATCTAAGAAAAAGAAGATTCTTTTTAGTTTCTTAACCTATAAAAACTTCTGTTAAATTATCCTTTGGGTTCATCATAATATTTAATAGCATCTATTTGCTTGCTCCCCATTTTAACCAAACTATTCTAAATGGTTTAATAACCTTTTTCTTTATGAAGTTAGTTCTCTACTTAAACCAAAAAAAATTATATTATGATGAAAGGAAAAATCCTGACTGATATTTATGTACTATAGCTTATGGCACGGCCCGGTTTATAGCATTTCAAAGTTCATGCATGACCTTGCATTACAAAGCATTAGATCAAATAAAAATACTCTTCAAGGTGAATGTTCATTGTGTAAGAAGAGTGTGGCAATCTAAAATAAAGCAAACTAAAATGTGCTAAAATTCACCAAGTTTAAATATAATAATTACTATTGGCTTTGCCTTTTATGTTTATAACTTGTTTGTTTCCTCCTGCTACACTGTAAATTCATTAAGGAAGGAGCTCTGTCTATCCTGTACGCTTCCATAATCCCCAAAAATCTGTGCCCAGAGTAGGGGCTTAATCTGTATGGGTTGAATTAATGAATAAATAAAGTTGGGCTGTGTCGTCCACTGAGAGTTAATGAGAGGCCTAGGAATGAAGAAGGCAAAAATGAGGAATTACTCTAAGAAATTCCACCTGCTCTTTGCCTCTGATCTCAATTCCCTCCCACTCAAATTCCAGAGTGATCTTTCTAAAGTTGCCAGAAAAACAGATCTGACTGTGACACTTTCCTGACTAAAACCTTTCAGTGACTCTCAACTGCCTAAATAATATAGTTCAAGTTCTTTTGCACACAAGGGCTTCCAAATTCTGGCTTGTGTTACCTTTTACAGCCTTCTCTCTTGACACCTCTGCTCCAGTCTTACTTAACCAACTGCAGTTCTGATACCCACATCCTTACTCACCACAGATTTTGTTTAGGCTGTACTCTCTGCTTATAATGTTCTTCCCTCCGAAGCCCACTCACTGAACACCTACTCAGCAAGTCCTTTCCTATCTCCAGCGCTCAAGTAAAATTGTTCCCCCTTCGATGTTCTAATATGTATTGTACCAGGTTTCATTATGAGAGTGCCTATCAATGTGGTTTTTCAAATTAATTTTTATTGTAGTATAGCTGATTTACAATGTTGTGTTAGTTTCTGCTGCACAGCAAAGTGAATCAGTTATACATATACAAATATCCACTCTTTTTTAGATTCTCTTCCCATGTAGGTCATTACAGAGTACTGACTAGAGTTCCCTGTGCTATACAGTAGGTTCTTTTTTTTTTTTTTTTCCGTACGCGGGCCTCTCACTGTTGTGGCCTCTCCCATTGCGGAGCACAGGCTCCGGACGCGCAGGCTCAGTGGCCATGGCTCACGGGCCCAGCCGCTCCGCGGCTTGCGGGATCTTCCTGGAGCGGGGCACGAACCCGTGTCCCCTGCATCGGCAGGCAGACTCTCAACCACTGTGCTACCAGGGAAGCGCCCAGTAGGTTCTTATTAGTTATCTATTTTATTTTATTTTTTAATATATTTATTTATTTATTTTTGGCTGCGTTGTGTCTTCATTGCTGCATGCAGGCTTTCTCTAGTTGCGGCGAGCAGGGGGCTACTCTTCGTTGCGGTGCGCGGGCTTCTCATTGCAGTGGCTTCTCTTGTTGCGGAGCATGGGCTCTAGGCACGCGGGCTTCAGTAGTTATAGCACGTGGGCTCAGTAGTTGTGGCTCACAGGCTCTAGAGCGCAGGCTTAGTAGTTGTGGCGCATGGGCTTAGTTGCTCCGCGGCATGTGGGATCTTCCCAGACCAGGGCTTGAACCCATGTCCCCTGCATTGGCAGGCGGATTCTTAACCACTGTGCCACGAGGGAAGTCCCTATTTTACGTATAGTAGTGTGTATATGTCGATCCCAATCTCCCAGTTTATCCCTTCCCCTCCCCCGCCCGCCTGCCTCAATGTGTTATAATGACTGGTGTGCGTGCAGGTGATCACTTTGACAGAAGAGGTTGTCATTCATTTCTGTAACCCCAGCATAATACCCAGAATATAATGTGTTCAATAAATGAGTGAATGAATAAAAGGGAGAAAAAGTAGGAAAAGAAAGCTGAGGCTGGTTTCACCAATTCAAAAATAATAATTAAACACCTATAATATGTCAAGCATTGTTTTATATCAGTGAACAAAACCTACAAAAATTTTTTGCACTGATGAAGTCTTACATCATTGTAAGAGGAGATAGAAAATGAACAAATGGATGAGTGGAAATTATAGTATTAAGATGGTGCTATAGAGACAAACAAATCAATGAAAGAGGATAAGGAATTCAGAGGAAACAGGTTTGCAGTTTGGAGTGGTATTGGGAAAGGCTTCACTGAGTAGATGATTAAAGTAGGTAAGAAAATGAGCCCTGCTCTTATCCGGGGTATAGCAGTGCAAAGGCCCTGAGGCAGGAGCATCCCTGACATGTCCAAGGAGCTGCAGGAAGCCAGTGTGGTCCGAGCAGAGTGACCAAGAGGGCTAAGCGGTAGGAGATGATGTCAGAGAAGTGACAGTGACATATGATTCGGTTCTATAGGGCCTTTTAGTTGGAATGAGAGAGAAAACCATTGGAGGATTTAGAGCAGAGATGTAACATAATCTTATCATTCTGGCTGCTAAATTGAAATCAGACTATAGAGAGGCCATGGGAAGAAGCAGGAAGCCAGTTGGGAAGCTCTTCCAATAATCTGGGTCATCCCAGAGGAGCAGCAGTAGGAGTAATGAGAAGTGTTCAGATTCTGGGTATACTTTGAAGGTACCAACACCAAGATTGTAGACGGCCCTTAAATGTCATGATAACATAATTTGTAGATGTGTGTCATAAAGTTGCTAAAATAGTCTATTAATAAGAAGTAATCAAGGGAGGAAAGGGTAGGAGGGCATGAGGTCATACCAGAAAATCCACAGTTTATAAGTTTGAAAAGGCACATTTATCTAATTTTATATTGGAAAAAACTGATTTTTCAGTACAGATTACAGAAAGTAAAGATCTGCAAAGTCTTCTTGACTGGTGGGGATGGAGAACCCTCAGAAGATTAAGGAAGATGGCATTGAGAGAGAGTCTAGCAATTATCCTTGTTCTTAGCTTTGTTCATGAGTAAGTTCACAGTCAGTAGAAGGTGTAATTTATACCTCTTTGGCTATTGCTTCAGGTAAGTATAACATATTTAAAGGAGAGTAGATTTTTATAGTAATGGGGTAAAAGAACAAGAAGCACCTGCCCTGTAAAATTATGTACCTGAGTGTTATTTATATTTTATATTAGTATCGTCTATTAGAATAATAATGCATCTTAAGTGTGATCATATTCTGGGCTGTTACTGAATTTTTTCGGTTTCTGTATTGTGAAGCCTTGGAAGGCTTGTGCAGCATCAGAATGTAGAAGAAAAGGACGAAGATCATTTGAAATACCCTATCAGACAAACCTGAAGAATGACAGAGAATTCTTTTTATTTATTTATTTTTGGCTGCATTGGGTCTTCGTTGCTGTCCATGGGTCCTCTCTAGTTGCGACGAGCAGGGGCTACTCTTTGTTGCGGTGCCTGGGCTTCTCATGCGGTGGCTTCTCTTGTTGCAGAGCACGGGCTCTAGGCACACAGGCTTCTGTAGTTGTGGTGCACGGGCTTAGTTGCTCCGTGGCATGTGGCATCTTCCCGGACCACGGCTTGAACTGATGTCCCCTGCATTGGCAGGTGGACTCTTAACCACTGTACCACCAGGGAAGCCTCGACAGGGAATTCGTTGTGAGAAAGAAGAAATGCCTGATAAGGAAGTATAGATATTCTGCGATTTCCCTGTTGGCAACATGGTTAAGAATCCGCCTGCCAATGCAGGGGACATGGGTTCGAGACCTGGTCCGGGAAGATCCCACATGCCGCGGAGCCTGTGTGCCACAACTACTGAGCCTGCGTGCCTAGAGCCCGTGCTCTGCAGCAAGAGAAGCCACGGCAATGAGAAGTCCACGCACCACAACAAAGAGTAGCCCCCCGCTCACTGCAACTAGAGAAAGCCTGTGCAGAGCAACGAAGACCCAAGACAGCCAAAAAATAATAATAAAATTAAAAAACAAAAAAAAGAATCACTTTGTTGTACACCTGAAACTAAGATAATATTGTAAATCAACTATACTTCAATTGAAAAAAAAAAAAACCTGTACATATTGTTAATGAGGAATGGGTAGTGTGATGGTTGATTTTATGTCAACTTGACTGTGTATATGGTCCCCAGGTTAAACATTATTTCTGGATGTGCCTGTAAAGTATTGTGGATGAGATTAGCATTTGAAGTGGTAGACTCAATAAAATAGATTGCCCTCCTCAGGGTGGGTGGACATCATCCAGTCCACGGAGGGCTTAAATAGAACAAAAGGTGGACAAATGAGGAAGTCACCTCTTTTTTTCCCTGCGTCACTGATGAGCTGGGACTTCTCATCTCATCTTCTCCTGTTCTTGGACTGAGATTTACACCATTGCCTCCTCTAGTTCTCAGGCCTTTGGACTGGGAGTGAATTACTCCACTGGCTTTCCTGGGTCTCCAGCTTGCAGACAGCAGATTGTGGGACTTAGCCTCCATGTTTGTGAGTCAATTTCTCATAGTTAATGTCTGCACACACAAACACACACACACACACACACACACACACACACACACACACACACTATCATTTCTGTTCCTCTCAAGAGTCCTGACTAATACAGGTAGGGAATGTATATGTGTGGCAAGGTAGAGCAGAGGACAAGCCCACAGGAACAGGATATGGGCAGATTTGGGTTATATGTTCTATCTAATCCATCCCATCAATTAGAGTTCTGCCTGACCCTGCAAACTGGGAGTCAAAAAATTAGTAAAATTAGATTATCTAGAGCTGAAACAGGAGGGAAGGGGGCAGGGCACAACATTTGAAATAATGACCTAGCCCGAGGACATGACATAAACTGATTAGAACCAAATGGGTCCAAGATGGCAGACAAGTCAACTTCCACTAGACCTTGAGCCTCAGTATACGCTCACTGTAACACATCAGCAAGCTAAATGACACACCCACAGGCACCATGACAGTTCCAAGACTGACCATAAGGATCAAGAAGTGGACGGTGGCCCAATTCCTGGAAATCCCCACCCCTTCCTGAAATAGCTGGAATACTCCTCCCACTCATTAGCCTATGAAATTACCCACCCCTATAAAAACTGGCAGCCCCTTAACCTGGTGCCTTTCTCACATTCTGAGGTGGCCCCCCACTCTGTCTGTGGAGTGTGTTTCTCTCTAAACAAATCCACTTCTTACCTATCACTTTGTCTCTCACTGAATTCTTTCTGCAATGAGACATCAAGAACCTGAGCTTTGGGCTTCCTTGGTGGCGCAGTGGTTAAGAATCCGCCTGCCAATGCCAGTGACATGGGTTCGAGCCCTGGTCTGGGAAGATTCCACATACTGTGGAGCAACTAAGCACATGTGCCACAACTACTGAGCCTGTGTTCTAGAGCCCGAGAGCCACAACTACTGAGCCTGTGTACTACAACTACTGAAACCCGCGAGCCTAGAGCCTGTGCTCCACAACAAAGAGAAGCCACCACGATGAGAAGCCTGCGCACTGCAATGAAAAGTAGCCCCTGCTCTCTGCAACTAGAGAGAGCCTGCGTGTAGCAACAAAGACCCAACACAGCCAAAAAATAAATAAATGAAAAAATATATATAAATAAATAAATTTATTAAAAAAAGAAAAAGAACCTGAGCCTCATGAAGTCCTGAAACCAGGTGTGTGATCGCAGTTGGAAGACTGTGGGTTTTGGCCAGGTTCGAGCCCCGATCTGAGTTGAGGCTGGGTTCAAGTCCTGGCATGTGGGTTCAAGTCCCAATCTGAGGTGCACGGTTTCTCCACCACCTAGGAGAGTGTGTCTCACATAGTGGGCAGCTGTGATGGCTAATTTTAACCTGTCAACTTGACTGGGCTAAAGGATGCCCTGATAGCTGGTAAAACATTATTGTTAGATGTGTCTGCAAAGAGTGTCTACAGAAGAGGTTAGCATTTGAATTAGCACACTGAGCAAAGAAGATTGCCCTCACCCATTGGGCATTATCCAATCTGCGGAGGGCTGGAATAGGACAAAAGAGAAGGAAGGCGAATTCAGTCTCTTTGCTGGAGCTGAGACATGTGAGCTTCTTCCTATAATAAATCTCCTCTTATATCTATCTTTATATATACATATATATACTATTGGTTCTGTTTCTCTGGAGAACTCTGACTAATACAGCAACTAACAAAATATTTATTGAATGATCAAGAAAGACAAATGTTGCTTTCCCAAGCTATGGAGACCACCAGTTGATCAAAATTCCTGTAAGGATTTCAATGGAAATGGTTTGGAGTGGGGAGGTCAATGCCAAATTAACAGACATTTAGCAAAATAAATCTTTTAAGGATTATATTGTTTCTTTCACCACTGCAGTGGGCAAAATCCTGAGATGGCCCTTATGATATCTGCTCCCTGGTGTCACTCCTGGGATTACATTATTGTATGTGGTATTGACGAAAAATTAACCAGTTGACCTAAGAAAGAAATGGAAAATTTTATTCCAGCCAGATCTGAGGGTTTTACCCTGGGAAGTGTGTCTCAGAAAACTCTGAGAACTGTTCAGCCCTTTAGAAGCCAAGGCACGATTACACACGATTACACACGTTTTCTGCGACAGAGGGCTGTACATTAAATGACGTTTTATTGACAGTTTACACAACCCAGATATGAGCGTCATCATGGCCCTTTACAAGATCACGAAGGAATGTTATCTTTTAAGGAATTCTCTTGCTGCTGCTAGGAGAATGTTGCTGTTTATGGTTAAGCAGGTATTTCTGCCGATGGGGAGATCTGGTCGAACGCATAATGCAGATACACAGTGCACAGTAGAAGGGACATAGGAGGCCAAAGGGCAGAGAAAATTTTTTATGTTTAAATTTTTTGGTCTCACCATAAAATGTGAATTTTATTTCACAGTGACATACGGGATGTTGCAGATACAGTTAAGGTTACTAATCAGTTGACCTTGAGTTAGGGAGATTATCTAGTTGGGCCAAACCTAATTGCATGAGCCCTTTAAAAGCAAAGTTTTCTCCGTCTAGTGTCAGAAGAGGACATCAGAGCTTCAAAGCATGAGAGGGCTTCAGTGTCTGTTGCTGACTTGAAGATGGAGGAAGCCATATGAAAAGGACTTGAGGGACTTCCCCGGTGGTCCAGTGGTTAAGACTCCACACTTCCACTGCAGGGGACACGCGTTCCATACCTGGTCGGGGAACTAAGATTGTGTATGCCGCGTGGCGCAGCCAAAAAAAAAAAAGAAAGAAAGAAAAAGACTTGAGAGTGACCTCTAAGAGTTGACAGGAATCCCTGGCCAATAGCCAGCAAGAAAACAGGGACCTCGCTCCTACAATGGCAAAGGACTGGATTCTGCCAGCAACCTGAAAGAGCTTAGAATTAGATTCTTCCCAGAGCTTCCAGATGAGCACACAGCTTAGCTGACACCTTTATATCAGCCTTGTGAGACCTGAGAAGAGAACTCCGTCCTATTGTGCCAAACTTCTAAACTACAGAACAGAGAGTTAATAAATGCACGTTTTTAAGCCAGTAATAGTGTGGTAATTTGTTATCTAACAATAGAAAACAAATATAACCACTTAAACTTTGGCTTCCAAACTCTGCCAACCATATCTGAGCAGATATTAACCTCTTTATCAAGATGATTTATATGAAACACAATATATTAAACATAAGCTTGGTAAATACCTGAATGATAATCACAACATTCTTCTTCTCCGTATGTTACTGAGCTCAGGTTCAGCTGCTCACCGCTCAAAAGCCAATAATTGCGGGACAAATGTCGGTAGAAATGAAAGGTGCTTTATTCAGAAAAGCCGGCGGTCTGGGGTAGAAGGTGAACTCTTCTCCAGAGACCAACTCCAAAGATTCTGCGCAGCCATGACAATTTTTAAAGGGAAAGAGGGGTAACAATCTCAGTTAATCATTAAGGTAGGAGGTCAGATTCTTCATCATCTTTCCGTTGCATGCAGACCTGCTGACTTCTCCTGATCTCCCTTTGGACACTACCTTGCTCCTGTGGTCTGCCTGCAACTGGCTTCTCTCTTGCCACTGTAATTTGCTGGCACCCATGGGGTCTGCGTGCAAACTTACCAAGGGGTAGACAGCTTAATTCTTCTTAATTAACTACTTAATTCTTCATTCTTACTCCTTCTAATCCAGGAAAGGAATCAACAGGTTAGGCAAGCAATTGTGTACATTCAGTAAAGCAAAAATCAGGAGCTAGGTTAAATGTTACCTAGTTACCTAATCATTTTTATGATTAAGGTTTAAGGGGAACAGAAATAGACAAACAGGCAAGGGGCAAAAGAGCTGCTTACACATATGGGCAGAGCAAGCTACAATTATTCTAATGCCCACAACGATAGATTATTATGAGCAGTAGTGTTAATCTCATTCTTTTTTTTTTTTTTTTTTTTTGGCGGTACGCGGGCCTCTCACCGTTGTAGCCTCTCCCGTTGCGGAGCACAGTCTCCAGACGCGCAGGCTCAGCGGCCATGGCTCACGGGCCGGGCCCAGCCGCTCCGCGGCATGTGGGATCTTCCCGGAGCGGGGCACGAACCCGTGTCCCCTGTATCGGCAGGCGGGCTCTCAACCACTGCGCCACCAGGGAAGCCCTAATCTCATTCTTTTATCAGTCACTGAGTCTCTGACTCTGTTGTCCTAATCATTAACTGCTTGGGCCTGTTCCTTTGTGACTCTGAGAGGCCTGGGAGACTTCAGCTTTTCTACAAAATAGAGGCAGGAGACATAGAGGGGTTTTGTACTTGGGAGTGACCATGCAGTGTACTGCTTGGTTCCACTTAACTTTAGGTTCATTGGTTGGCACAGGGAAATATACTTGGCTAGAGCTGAAGTATGCAGCTGTCCAATTTTTGAACACCAAGCAGCGATCTTAGTGGTCATAAGGTAGTATACATGTATATATATAATAATATATATAATAATAAATTATATATATATATAATGAAACCGAGCAGGACCCTGTGAGGCCCTCCTGGGTACAAATCCTTTCCGTGTCCTCCCCACCCCCTTTCTTGTTTGCTGAAAATAGGCTTCATTCAGCCTCCTTGACCTTCCCTGAGTTCCAAAGGGCAGATCCTAACATATGCTAATTGGGGAAGGGAGGGAATGCAGAAACAATGGAGGAGCAGTCAAGAAACAATAGTGCAGCAATAAAACAGGGTCCTGGTTCCTCCTCAAGGGATATATATAATAATACCTTTGAGTTTTTCTGCAGGAGCTAAGGCCCCACTCAGGTGGAGAATGGTAACTTCAGGCTGAGTACAAGATTCCTGGAACACCGCCCTGTTACTTCACCACCAACCAATCAGAAGAAAGTCTGCACACAGTGGTAGATAATGAAGACTCTGACCCCCTCCCCAAATGAATCTCCCTTTAAAAACTTTCATGGTCGAGCAGAATCTTCAGAGTTGGTTTTTGGACACAAGTCTACCTTCTCCCCAGGTCGTCAGGGAAAAAAGCAACTTTTCTTTTCTAACCAACATTTGCCTGTTTAGTATTGGCTTTTGAGTGGTGAGCAACCAGACGTGAGTTCAGTAACAATATAATTAACATGACCCTGAAAATTCAGGGAGGCAATCATTACTGTCATTGTCTTTTTGATATATTTTAAACATGTTTACACAGAATTCAACTGTGGACATAGTAAACTGGTACCAAAATGTATTTTAATTCTCTTAACTTTAAGAATCTCTCAAGGAGAACTTCCCTGGTGGTACAGTGGTTAAGAATCCACTTTCCAGTGCAGGAGACATGGGTTCGATCCCTGGTCAGGGAACTAAGGTCCCACAGACTGTGGGGCAACCAAGCCCATGCGCCACAACTAGAGAGAAGCCTGCTCGCAGCAACAAGGAGTCGGCATGTGATCCTACGTGCCTCAACTAAGACACAACGCAGCCGAAAATAATAAATAAATAAATTTTTTTTTTAAAAGAAGCTGTCAAGGAGAATTTTCCTGAAAATTGTTTTAAACTTAAGAAGTCTCACTTAGTCTACCTGCAGAAAGAATTAAAGCAATATATATTTTTTTATATCCTTGACATCGTAGTTTAAAATCCTATTTGGAAGTTTGTAAGTAACCCGTTTCTCACTGATGTTTAGCTTTTGCCAAATATCCCCAAGATGATTATTTTTAAAGATCTTACATTTAAATAAGTTAGATAACTTGCAGAAAACTACTTTATAGAATTCGCATTCACACAGTTTTACCTATGAAAATGAATTCTTGATATTAAAGAGATTTGTGTGTGTACTTCACTAACTTCTCTATTAATCTTTCTGTTTTTGAGGTAGTATCTTGCTATTTTATAGTATGTTTTTATATACTTTACAATAGATTTTTTTTTTTTTTTTACGGTACGCGGGGCTCTCACTGTTGTGGCCTCTCTCGTTGCGGAGCACAGGCTCCGGATGCACAGGCCCAGCGGCCATGGCTCACGGGCCCAGCCGCTCCGCGGCATGTGGGATCCTCCCGGACCGGGGCACGAACCCGTGTCCCCTGCATCGGCAGGCGGACTCCCAACCGCCTTGTTTTACCCAATGATCTCGGCTATATATGCATGTTTATACCACCTTTAGATGAAACTTAGAATGATTTTGCCAAGATCCAAAAATATAAGCCTACTTACTTCATCATGGACAATTTAGTCTTTCTAATAACTTACTAATATAAATAGTAATAATCATAATAATTATATCTAATGGTTATTGCATATATACCAAGTGCCTGTCAATATTGTTAGTGCTACATGAATAAACTCAGATGATATAACTGTTTACCTGGAAAACTAAGAGAATCTACTGAAAATATATTAATAACAGTAAACACACTTAAAAAGATAATTTTGCAAAATTAAATATCTTTCCTATGTAAAAATTATAACTAGTTAGACATATAATGAAAGAAAAAAAACTAGTCATACTATCACTGGAACTTTACAACAAAAGCTCCACAAGTGAAATAAAAGAATATGCAAGGAAATGAAGACACATACCTTGGTCTTAGAACATTGTGAATATTGCAAAGATGTTTATATTTTTTAACATAATCTATTAATGCAGTGCATTCTTATCAGAATTTCTATAGCCTTTTTGGGGAGAAGAATGTGTCAAAATGATTCTAATGTTGTGAAGAACAGACATTCTAAAATTGCCTAAGAACCTTCTGAAATATATTAATTAGGAGATAAGCCCTACTAGATATTTAAAGTAATTATAAGGCTTCAGTACTTATGAAATTTTGGTACCAGTAGCTCACAAATGATAAATCAGAGGATCAGAATAGAAAATCCAGCAATAGACTCAAATATATATAAACATTTAGAATCTAACAAAAGTAGCATTTTATATCAGTGGGAAAGAATGCATTATTTAACACCAGTATCAAACTATCGGTCATTTGGAAAAGTTATGCTTTTTTACCAAATGTCTCTTACACCAAGATAAGTTCTGTAAGTATCAAATATACAAATGCAAAAAAGAAAGAAAGAAAATTAAAAAAGGAAAAACACAGTGCAGAAAGATAGGTAAACATTTTTATAATCTAAGCATAAAGAAAAGCTTTTTAAAGCATGAAAATCCAGAAAACATAAAAATAAAAATACATAAATTTGACTATAAAAATACAAAATTTTTGAAAGGAAGAAAACTTTGTAAACAAACACATACAAATAGTCACAGGTGGTGAAAATATATATTGACTGTATGTAGCATGAGCCCATCTGGATAAAATTCAGTACGTATATTTGTATTGTGTGTCTGGAGAGATATCTAGAAAAAAGCTGCTGTGAAACATTTATGAAACATAAGTTCATTGTCTCTGTGGATTTATTATCATGAGCACAAATCTTTATTACAAATGTAAAATTCTTATTAAAATTATTGCATGATAAATTTAATATTTCAAATCAGTAGGGAAAAGATGAATCATTTAA
Source organism: Lagenorhynchus albirostris (assembly GCF_949774975.1). Taxonomy (NCBI): domain Eukaryota; kingdom Metazoa; phylum Chordata; class Mammalia; order Artiodactyla; family Delphinidae; genus Lagenorhynchus; species Lagenorhynchus albirostris. Next base: position 75,595,965 of record NC_083102.1, on the reverse strand, counting down.
TAAGTACAATTGGACAAATGGCTAATCATTTGGAAAAAATAAACATATATCCTAATTTCACACCTTCATGTATTTCAAATAGATGAGTTATCCTTTTCATTCAAAAAATATTTATTGAATATTAAAAACAATGTGCCAGATGCTAAACATAATGAATGTGATATGTGTCTTCCTGGAGCCACTGTGTATAGAAATTTTTACAGAAATACGGTTTTCTGGTTTTTTTGTTTTATTTTTTAAATTTTATTTTATTTATTTTTTTATACAGCAGGTTCTCATTAGTTATCCATTTTATACATACTGGTGTATAGACGTCAATCCCAATCTCCCAATTCATCCCACCACCACCACCACCCCCCGCCACTGTCACCCCAGAAATACGGTTTTAAATGAGAACAATAGATGAACTATTTTTGATGTAAAAAAGAAACCATAAAATATCTTTATAATCTTGGGGGTGGCAAAGGCCTTTCTAAAATGACCAAAGGAAAGACCAATAAAGGAAAAGAACGATGAATTTAATTTATATAAAATATTTTCAACATCTCTCTATACAATAACTCTACAGGCACCATAAACGAGGCAACAGCAAGCTAGAAAAAGTATTTGCTATACATACAATAGACCAATATGATAATCACTATAAAAAGACTCACACTCTTAGAAAAAATGGACAAAGGACATGAATAGGCAAAGACAAAATATAAGTGACAAATCAGCACATGAAATAAATGTACAATTTCACTACTAATAAAAAAAGTTAAGGGACTTCCCTGGCGGTCCAGTGGTTAAGACTTCGCCTTCCAATGCAGGGGGGTGCAAGGTCAATCCCTGGCCAGGGGGCTAAGATCCCACATGCCTTGTGGCCAAAAAACCAAAATATAAAACATAAGCAGTATTGTAACAAACTCAATAAAGACTTTAGAAGCGGTCCACATCAAAAAAAAAAAAAATTTTTTTTAAAAGTTAAAATTTAAACAAGGGACTTCCCTGGTGGTCCAGTGGTAAAGAATCTGCTTTCCAATGCAGGGGACGAGGGTTCGATCCCTGGTCGGGAACTAAGATCTCACATGCCTTGGGACAACTAAGCCGCGCCAAAACTTGATTCCAACTACTATATTATTTTAGACAACATCAGCATCGCAACATCTGTATATCCACAATTTCTGCTTTAAGAGAAATTGTTGCATACAGTTAGTTGCGCGCCTCAAGGAGAGAGCCCGGCTGCTGCAAACTACAGAGCCCACGCACTGTGGAGCCTGTGCACCACAACTACAGAGAGAAAACCCGCACGCCACCACTAGAGAGAAGCCCACGCACCACAACGAAGACTCGACGCAGCCAAAAAAATAAATATTTTAAAAATTTAAATAGGATATTGCCCTTTGCTTATTATATGGAACAACAGCCAAAAGAATGATAGTTCCCAGAATAAGGGAGGGTTTAGGAAAGCTCTTTTACATACTGTTAGTAGACATGTAAATTGGTAAGACAGCTCTAGAGAAAAATTTAATTTCTAACCATTAAAATTTTCATATCCTTTGATTCAGCACATAGTTGAGTGTATGCAACAATTTCTCTTAAAGCAGAAATCGTGGATATACAGATATTGCAATGCTGACGTTGTCTATAATAATATAGTTGGAATCAAGCTAAAAGTTTAATAATGTGGGGTTGATGGAGTAAATTATGATACAACCACACCACGGAATAGTGTTTTGTTATTATGATGGTGTAGAAGAGTTTTTATTGTCATTAAGATGACATAGAAAAATGTTGATGATGTGTGATAGAAACACAGAAGAGGAGGGGACTGGGTAGAAAACAAAGTTAATGTACTGGAAAATGCTGACAACAGTTCCCTTTGGCACAATTTCCTTTGGCGTAAAGTAATTCAGTTTGGTGCAACATGAGGCTGAGTTTCTAGTTCAAAAAGAACGGTAAGAGGGAGGAGAGAAATGAAAAAACTGCTGCCCTCCCTAAGCTGGTCAGGTGACTTTCTTGCTGATTCCAATGGTGAAATGCATTCTATATTTCTTATAAAGCAGTATCGAAGCCTGAGCTCTGGTGCTCTCAACTCCCTGGAGACTGCATTCCACAAGGCATGCAGTTGGTCATTGCCTACCATCCTTCTTGATTCTTAAGTATTCTGTGTGCAAAGCAGGGGTTTTATGTTAAGCCTTACCTGGAGCTACTTTCTCAAAAAGATAGTAAACATGTTAGGAAAAATAATGGACCTTTGCATCTAATAGATCAAGATTTCAATCTCAGCTCTGCCACTTATTTTGTGACTGTGTTACTTAGACTTTCTGCTTCCTTGCTCGTAACTGGGAGAATATAACTACCTATATCAGAGAATGGCTCTGAATATTCATTGATATGCAGTGTCTGGAGTCTGTAATTTTTGGTTTATTAACACCGCTCTCCAAGACAAAAAAAAAAACAGAAGAAGAAAGAACCCATATTGCCCTCCTCAAAGAAACTGTAAGACCAAATCCAACTTGTTTTTATCAACCTTTATTCAAAGAGTAAGCCTTTTCACACAGAACAATTTGTGAGAGCTGTCAAGGTACTCTTCAGCATAGCCTGTAATGCCAGCCTCACCATCCACACCAACATGTTTTGCACTTCCTTGCCCTGGACCTTGTTGGCCACCCTCTTCCATCACGCCCTCTGGAACTTTTGCTGTATGACTAAGACTACCTTGTATCCTCCATGGATACAATGGAAACATGGATCTCCCATACAGACTCTACTTCCCTTGTCAAGCTCTCAAATGGATGTTTTTGTTTTGTTTTGTTTTGAATAATTTCATCCCTTTTATACCTCTGGCCCAGAGGAGTCGTGTTTTTCCTGGTTTCTACTGCCACTTCTAGACCATTATTTCTCCACCTTCTTGTAAAAAGCAAGCAAGCCAACAAAATTTGCTCTCAATGCTTGAGGCTTAGGTAAGTTGACAGTATTGTTATCTACTAATCTCCCACTTATTCCCACTGAATTATTGACGATAACAGGGGCTACTGTGTATTCTAAATCCTGTCGTAATTCTGGGTGACTTCATAACAACATAAATTGCCATTCAACACTCTGACTTACGAATTTTTTTTTTTTAACCTCTTCATCACCAGCTCTACTCCTCAACCCCTCCACTGGTACATATGACCATGGTTACAAACCTTGGATTTTGTCATCACCCATAACTGCTCTAATTCTAAAACTGCTATTCAAGCACATCACTCTCTGACCACAATCTCCAATCTCAGCCCCTACCTTGCTTATCCAACTATATCCGTTATGATTATTCTTCGGACTTAACAGATCATCCAGGCCTTTGATCCTTCTTCTCTACCCCAACACATCATTTCTCTCTTTTCATCTTTCCCTCTGTGTCCAACCTAACGTGCTTTAGAATCACACTGTTCATATCCCAAACTTCCTCGTATTTTTGTCTTTTCCTTTTACCCTTTCATGAAAATCTCATTCCTGCATGAAATCAACATTTTCCTTATTACCTGCATGCCAGCAGTCTAATCGTTCTGGGCTGAATGTTGTGTTCACCCCAAATTCATACATTGAGGCACTATCCCCCGCCCCACCCAGTGTGATGGTATTTGGAGATGGAGACTTTGGGAGGTGATTAGGGTTAGATGAGGTCAGGAGGATGGGTCCTTATAATGGATTAGTGCCCTTCTAAGAAGAGACACCAGAGAGCTTGCTCTCTCTCTCTCTCTCTCCTCTGCTACCCCACCTTCTGCACACAAAGAGGTCTTGTGAGCACACAGGGAGATGGCGCCACCTACAAGCCAGAAAGAGAGTTTTCACCAGGAACCAAATTGGCACCTTGATCTTGGACTTACCAGCCTCCAGAACTTTGAGAAAATAGATCTATATTATTTAAGCCACCACACTATGGTGTTTGTTATGGCAGCCTGAGATGACTAATACACTAATAGTATCAAGGAAAGTCACACAATAGGATGGATATGTCCATTGTAAATTCATCATCGCCAGTCTTAAATAGGTCCTCAAACACTGACCAGGAGTCCTAAATTTCATTAGTCAACTCATTCTACTATTCACTGTAAGATGGACTGTTTGAATCTTTCAGCGGGTGACTTTGTCTTTTAATTTGCAGATAAAGCAGAAGTTACCAGATGGGAATCTCCTCAACCTCTTTTTTTTTTTTTTTTTTTTTGCGGTACACGGGCCTCTCACTGTTGTGGCCCCTCCCGTTGCGGAGCACAGGCTCCGGACGCGCAGGCTCAGCGGCCATGGCTCACGGGCCCAGCCGCTCCGCGGCATGTGGGATCTTCCCGGACCGGGGCACGAAGCCATGTCCCCTGCATCGGCAGGCGGACTCTCAACCACTGCACCACCAGGGAAGCCCTTCCTCAACTTCTAATAATAAATGCTTAAAACTACTTATGTTTGCACCTGTGCTCCCACCCTTCTCTATGGTTACAAGTGAGAATTAGTACCTTTAACTGAAGCTCAATCCATGCACCTGTGCCTTGGATCCCAGTGCTCTTCCACATTCTCACTTCTGATCATTTTTTCTCTCTCTTGCATTTCTAACGTATCCCTCCCAGTGGATTCATTCCATCAGCTTTAAAATGTGCTGAAGTCATTTCCATGAAAAGTAACAACACAACGATAGGGATAAAATACCAATATCCCAAGTGAGCTGTGTGATTCCCACTTCCCACTCCTTTAGTCTCTCCTATTTGGCTTCCACCTTCATCATTCTACTGAAACTGTGCTTAAGGATCTGCAGGAACATTGTGTATAAAAGGAAGCTAGCTATTTGTCCATGATGAGAATGTCAGATATGTTTTCTCGGTCTGTCATTTCTCCTTTGTGTTTATGGTGAAACTTGCTTCATGGATTAAAAAAAATGTCTCTTCAATTTTATCAATCTTTTCTGCTGGGTTTGGGCATACACAGGAAGTCCACTTCTTTGAGGGACTTCCCTGGTGGTCCAGTGGGTAAGATTTCACACTCCTAGTTCAGGGGGCCCAGGTTCAATCCCTGGTCAGGGAACTAGAGCCCTCATGCATGCCACAACTAAGAAGCTCGCATGCTGCAACTATGAGCCTGCATGCCACAGTTAAAGGTCCCGCGTCCTGCAATGAAGATCCTGTGTGCTGCAATGAAGATCCTGTGTGCCGCAGCTAAGACGCCGTGCAACCAAAATAAATAAATAAATACATAAATTAATTTTTTTAAAAAAAGAAAGTCCACTTCTTTGAGATTATAAATGATGCTTTGGTAATCTCTCTGGCTTGTAGTATTGTAGATTTGAAGATATTTTATATGTCACAGTTGTAATTTTGTCTTTTTTAAAAAAAATTTTTGTCTTTTTTGTTGGGGAGAACAAGGTGATTGGGAAAATGGCGAATGAGTATGATCTGCCCATTCAGTTCTACAGAATTCTTGTAGGTTAAATTCGGCTACTGTTTTCATTATTATTATTGTGTATTTTCACCTCTCTGAATAACCTTTGTGCAAATTCTTGGATAAATAAAGAATTGCAGCAGGTGCCCAAAAAAGTTCAAAAAGTAATGTGAAGGCTCATGTGGCTGTATAGTAGTATTTTACTCTGCACTGCATATAATTGTTTAGTTATCACCAGATTAGTAATCTGGAGAAAGAATGAGACCCAGGACCTATAGCTCAAGATAATTAAGAAAAAAGCTTTATCACATAAGGCCCCCATGTGGCAGTTTAATGGCACACTGTACATAGAAAAGATGGTTTAAGGCAAAATCTTGTTCAGCAAGTGCCAATGTCAACTGAATCCCCCTAAAAGTAGCATTTGAAAAAATAACATTATCACCTAATCACCTAAGATGGAGTTTTACCAAGCCTTCAGTCATAAATATAAATTCATAGTACAAAAAACATGAAAATGTACTTGAAAGGCTAGAAAGCCAATTTTGAGAATAATGACACCTCACTTTTCTCTATTTGACATGACCACTCATTTTTGTCTTCCTGATAAGTATATCAGACATATGTGTTCTCTCACTCCTGCAGGACAAACCAGCATGGAATTTTCTTGATAACTGATGGCTTTCCACTCTCTTTTCTATGCAGTTTTCTTTTTTTTTTTTTTAACATCTTTATTGGGGTATAATTGCTTTACAATGGTGTGTTAGTTTCTGCTTTATAACAAAGGGAATCAGTTATACATATACATATGTTCCCATATCTCTTCCCTCTTGCGTCTTCCTCCCTCCCACCCTCCCTATCCCACCCCTCCAGGCGGTCACAAAGCACCGAGCTGATCTCCCTGTGCTATGCGGCTGCTTCCCACTAGCTATCTATTTTACGTTTGGTAGTGTATATACGTCCATGCCACTTTCTCGCTTTGTCACAGCTTACCCTTCCCCCTCCCCATATCTTCAAATCCGTTCTCTAGTAGGTCTGTGTCTTTATTCCTGTCTTACCCCTAGGTTCTTCATGACAGTTTTTTTTCTTAAATTCCATATATATGTGTTAGCATACGGTATTTGTCTTTCTCTTTCTGACTTACTTCACTCTGTATGACAGACTCTATGTCTATCCACATTACAAATAGCTCAGTTTCGTTCCTTTTTATGGCTGAGTAATATTCCAGTGTATATATGTGCCACATCTTCTTTATCCATTCATCTTTTGATGGACACTTAGGTTGCTTCCATGTCCTGGCTATTGTAAATAGAGCTGCAATGAACATTGTGGTACATGACTCTTTTTGAATTATGGTTTTCTCAGGGTATATGCCCAGTAATGGGATTGCTGGGTCATATGGTAGTTCTATTTGTAGATTTTTAAGGAACCTCCATACTGTTCTCCATAGTGGCTGTACCAATTCACATTCCCACCAGCAGTGCAAGAGTGTTCCCTTTTCTCCACACCCTCTCCAGCATTTATTGTTTCTAGATTTTTTTGATGATGGCCATTCTGACTGGTATGAGATGATATCTCATTGTGGTTTTGATTTGCATCTCTCTAATGATTAATGATGTTGAGCATTCTTTCATGTGTTTGTTGGCAGTCTGTATATCTTCTTTGGAGAAATGTCTATTTAGGTCTTCTGCCCATTTTTGGATTGGGTTGTTTGTTTTTTTGTTATTGAGCTGCATGAGCTGCTTGTATATTTTGGAAATTAATCCTTTGTCATCTATGCAGTTTTCATCTGTGTTTAAACAACAGTTTCAATTTGAGTAGGGTAAACCTCCTTACAAGCCTCTATGTCACCACAGAGCCAACAAGAAATGTTTGGCAACAAGTGCACTGACCTGGAAAAACCTCCTACTTTTATTTATGTGAAAGATAATGTTTAAAGTCTGTCTGAATTGTTTCTTATAATTTTAATATCTGAATATTTATCGTAGTAAATTAGTTAAGAGAGTTTTTTTTTCTACATGTATTTTCATTCTCTATGATTAGGATGAATGGATGAAAGGGCTCAGTCTTTGCCCTAATGATTTAAAATTTTTTACAACCTCGGAAATTAGTAACCTACAGCTTTAATATACATAACTCTGTTTTAAAAGCATTCCACATAGAGTAACAGTAACCTCCTGTAGTACTTTGTATAATATATAAGAAGTACAGAGGTATCTACACTATATCTATATATCTATTCTATAATATTCTTTGACAGGAATGTCAAAACCAGAGCTGGAAGTTTAGTGGATTTTAGAACCACCCAAACTGTAAAATTAGAGTAAAATAATTCCAAATGTGACTTCCAGTTAAATTTAATGAATATTTGCGAACCTGTTCTATGCACAGCACCGTGCTAGGCTCCACAGGGATAGCTGTCAATGAGGATTTCACTCTAAAATCTGCACATATTCATTTGCAGCAACATGGATGGATCTAGAGATTGTCATACTGAGTAAAGTAAGTCAGACAGAGAAAGAGAAATATATGATATCCCTTATATGCAGAGCCTAAAAAGAAATGATACAAATGAAGTCATTCACAAGACAGAAACAGACTCACAGACTTAGAGATCAAACTTACGGTTACCAGAGGGGAAGGGGTGGGAAGGGATAGTTAGGGAGTTTGGGTTAGACATGTACACACTGCTAAATTTAAGATGGATAACCAACAAGGACCTACTTAGAGCACAGGGAACTCTGCTCAATGTTATGTGGCAGCCTGGATGGGAGGGGAGTTTCGGGGAGAATGGATACATGTATATGTATGACTGAGTGGCTTTGCTGTGCACAAGAAACTATCACACTATAATGGTCTATACCCCAATATAAAATGTAAAGTTAAAAAAAATCTGGGCATATTGATGCAAAGAGAGGTGAACGGCCGACCTAGATGAGCACCAGAGAACTCGGGCTGAAGCCAGGACCTCCCTGCTGGTAAGGCCGGAGGGGTGGAGAGGCTCTGGAAAGTGGGCGCTAGATTCCAAACACTGCCCGGAGGCTCACCGCCCCCCCCCCACTAATTCCGGGGGCACTGCCCAGGACGGGAGAAGGGTGAAAGGAGCAGAGTGTACACTCGCACCGCTCTCGTTCTTCTGTGGGTGGTCAGTCCGGGCTGCAGGCCTTGCTGGGGGCTAGGGTAGGAGCGAAGTGGCGGCAAAAATCCCACCACCAGACGCCGCAAGAGGGATGTTCTGCGGGCAGTTTCCCTCTTTGGGCTATCTGTAGCTGTCTACTAGGCCAGGGGAGGGCGGTAGGACAAAAGAAAATCCGCTCCCTTCCTGGGAGTCAGCCCTGGGTCAGGTGCGGGAGCCGGCGCTGCTGCTGGCTTGGCGTTGTAGCTACGGATGCCACTAGGCTGGGGAGTCGGATTCTGGGAACGGGATCAGCCGTTAGAGCTAGCGATCCCAGCCGTTAGCTGAGCTCCTGGCAAGGGTCGTCAACACGCCCGGAGCAATCCCGAGTCCCGCATCCCACAATCCCCAGGCCAGCTGCGGCGCTGCTCCCCTGAGTGCGGACTGCCTGCGGCTCACCACCTGAGAGCGCGGGCCGGGAGTCTTGACAGCTGCCCACGCGCCTGGGCGGGGCTCTAGCAGATTGCTTTAAAGATCTGCGCGGCCAGCCCCGCCCCTCGCGCGCTGCGATTGGCTCCAGCTGGGGCGGCGTTGGCCCGATAGAGGCAGGGAGGGCGGGGCTGCGCGCGTGAGGCCCGTGGCTCTCTGCGGTGCCCGCAGCTGGGGAGCCAGTGGCGGCCGAGCGCGGGTGGTTGGGCCTGCGGGGCCGGCGGGCACGCGCCTGCGCGGCCGCCGAGGTCCCTGGGGGAAGTAGGGGAGCTGCTGACGCCGGCCTGCACGCGCCTCCCGGCGGCTGGCGGCGCGCGCAAGGGCGGGGGTGGTGCGTGCGTGTGTGGTGTGTGTGTGTGTGTGTGTGTGTGTGTGTGTGTGTGTGTGGAGCTCTGGCGCGGAGCGCCAGCCACTAGTCCCCGGGTGCGAATCCCCCACCGTCCTCCACACCCTCCCTCCGTCCCCCCCTCCTTCCCTTCCACCCTCCCGCGGCCCCACGGCCGCAAGCAGAGCGAGAGCCCGGGGAAGCAGGTGTGGGCAGCGGGCGGGGTCGCACGAGACAAAAGGGGCGCGGGGGTCAGCCCGCCATGGCCTCCCGGAGCCTGGGGGGCCTGGGCGGGAACCGCGGCGGGGGCGGCGGCGGCGGCAGGAAGAGCCTGAGCGCCCGCAACGCCGCGGTGGAGAGGAGGAACCTGATCACGGTGTGCAGGTACGGAGCGGCCCGCCGCTTGGGAGAGAAGAGGGGGGCCGCCGGCGCCGCGGGCTCAGGGTTGGGGCGAGCGCGAGTCCCTGGGGGTCCCGGAGATAACGGGCTGTAGCCCCGGCCGCTACTGCGCCGGGTGTGTCCGCAGCGCAGAGCGTCCAGAGGGGGGCCGGTCTGGGTACCGCCAAGGCCCCGGACTTTCCATCAATTTCAGTGCTGGGAGCAGCTGAGGGTAGGGCTTGGGGCGGGGCTGGGGGAGGATTTGTTTCGAATGTGCAATCTAGTGCCTGAGTAAAAGAGGAGGGCAGGGAAAAAGAGCTCTTTCATTTAGTGCGCGTTAAGCTGTTGGGCAGCTTTTAGTAAAGTAATCTTTACTGTGATTGTTTACTGTATTGCCTCAGAATCGGAGTGCGTTTTGTTTGTGTTTTGGCTTGTTTACATATATATTGTCCTTTCGTGCCACAAATATTAAGTGCCTACTACATGCTAGCTAAGTGTGTGTGTGTGTGTGTGTGTGTGTGTGTGTGTCTGTATCTCCGTCCGTGTCCTCTCCACTCTAAATTGCAGTGTTAGTGCTGTTTCTGCAGTTGAAAGCAAGAGTGGGACTGTCGAGGATACCTAGTCAGTGATTTATTTCAAGATCTGCCTTTCTTTAGTTGTTTTCTAACTGTAATTGTAGTATTCCCTTACTTTAGAAAATGTAGAAACATAAGAGGCGTAATGACTTTCAGCCAGCCCAGTATTCAGAAATAACTAACTTTTAACATGCTAACATTTTCTTTAAGTCTTGTTTCTGGGTATTAAAAAAAATTGAAGTCCTAAGCATTCATTCCTTAGGAACTTCTTTAAACCATTAAGTTGCTGTAAAATTACGTTGTTCCATCAAATCCCTCTTCATCAGCTGTCGCAAATCTTGTAAGATGAGAGAATGATGAGACCTTTTCCTCCTTTGCAATTTATATCTGTATTTTTTTCTTTTCCTTGTGTAAATAATGTCTAGCATCTTAAGCAGAATATAGGTATTTATACGAGGACTATATTCAATAACTTTCAAATATATATTCAAACTTTCAAAATAACAAGTGATTTTTTTGTTTTTTTACCTTAGACTATTACAGCTGTTTGCCCATCTAGCAGGAAGACCTGCCTTACTGACTTATATGGCACTTGGAGTTATAAACAGTAAAATATTAATATGGAATCTGTTGAATTTACCATTTGTGCTGTCTAGCATGCAACCTTTGGAGGAAGATAGGTTGTATGAAATTTTTTTACATCTAAGCAAATTTCTAAAAATTAGGTAAATAGAACAGTAAGCAAGGCTGATTTTCTTACCTTTACAGGTATTAAAAAGAATTATTTTTTAAAAAGAGGACGTTTTCAAGCAGACCCCAACATATACACTGATTCTTGGGGTGATGTATTTCATAAAGGCTCCATAAGTGTTAAGCTTCACAGGGCAGCGACCATGTCTGCTTTTTGCTCAGTTTTCTTTTTTCTTTCATTCTTCCTACCATAGCATCTGACACTCAGTAAATATTTATTGTATGAGTAAATCCAGTGGAGGGTAACAGTTTTTGTTTTGGGGAGTTTTGTAGTAGTGGCAGCTGAAGTGATTTTGAGTGTTTGCAGCATGGTGTTAATTAACCAAATGTTTCAACCTAAAACTTTAAACACCTGGGCTGACATATATTGCTCTGAATCAGTGTGGCCATCTTTGGAATGGTGGATGTTGAAGATTTGGGGTAAAACACAGTATATGGGAAGAGGTTTTATGCTCCACTCATTTTTTAAGACAGAATAAAAACAGATGAGAAAAAAATTATCAGTGGAGGGTACTATTCCCTTTGCATCTCCATTTTTGTCATGGCATCAGAGGCAGTTCAGGAGAAGAAAGGGACTTGTACCTCAACCTTATTTAAGATACATATTAAGTTATGTTTTAAGAAATTTCAGTCACATCACACTGATTTGTGTGGACTGTTGGCTGGGCTAGCTGTATTTTTGTTACGTTTATTTGCTTAATTCTTATTCTCTACTCTGAAGTGAGTGTAAGTGCTGACTTTAGTTACAGTTTACATGTAAATTTAGTATTGTAGCTAAAATAAATTTCAATTTCTGGCTTAGATTTCAACTTGTGTATTTATTTATGTGGATAATACTACAAACACTGTTCTTCACGTCCAGATAGTTGATGGTGCATATAAATTATTATCCTTGTGTAGTAATGGGATGTATTTGATAGGCTTTGTCTAAAAGCCTTCTATTTTTTGGAAAAAAGTCACTGTAGGCCATTTGGATGTTTTAAGTATCCCCACCTAAATTCAGCAAAATGAGCAAATCAGTATTTATGCATTTCTGTTGGTTTTCACTTTCAGAGTTAACCAAACCCTGGGTATCTCACCCATGTCCCTTAATGAATTTATTTAAAAATTTTTATGTAGCAGATCAGACGTGATTTGGTATTTAAGTTGGGAAGAAGCTGGTTTAGTGGACATATAATTGAGTTCTAAGTTTACTTTGTCATTAATTGTGTGTCCTTTAATAAGCCCATTTTCTAGTTTTCTCATCTGTAAAATAAACTTGGACTAGATCATTGGTAATCTTCAATGATAGCCCTGAAACTAATAATAGTCTTCAAGCAGAATGAGTTTATATTTGGTTTTGAATTTCTCCAAACATGATCAGGGTAATGGTAGGCATACGTTTAATGGTAGCTGGATGAGGCATGTGCATTTTTTTCTGTAAACAAAAACATTTTGAATTGTGCCTTCCGTATTGTGACTGTCTGCTGATATTCTGGAAAAATGGAACAGTATAGAAAGCCAAACCAAACCAAAACAAACTCCCCCCACCCCCTGACTATCATTCTATCATATGTATTAATACTTATAACAGTAATGATTTTCATTACCCCTTAAACAATTTAGGCATACTGTACTCTCAGTTTAGGTTTACAACCTTATTATGTAACTACACAATTTTTTCAGTTTAAAAACACCTTATATAAGAACACTATTATTACAGTTTAAACTTTGGAAGTGAGTTATTTTGTTAGGTGGGACAGTCTAGTCAGGAATTGAATTTTGGTTCATTGTGATTGTGTATGTAATTATTTCATCAGTTGTATTTTTTCATGAACATTTATATATTATAGACTAAGAACACATAGTACTTCTCTCAGCAAATAAGTACTCCTTTATCATATTTTTCACAGATTGTGGTGGAGAGAAAGTAGGTCATTTGAGATCTCTAAATGTTCCACACTCAACTCCAAAATATTCATAGACTGACTTTAGTTCTGTGTACCAACTAGTATTTTCCCTGCATATTCTCTACCATTTAGAAAAATTAAATTGTTAAAGTCCTTCAGGATGTTTTTTAACCTTCATTTTTCATCCATAGAAAATCAGGTACTACTCATTTTTTTCTATTATTTTTAAGCTTCATAGGTTATTGAAAAACGTACATATTCCTTTGATTTTAGTTCTGGTGACAAGGAGAATTAAAATATAAATTCTCTTTCTGTGGGTTAACATCAGTTTATGAAAAATAAATTATTAAGATAAACATTTAAATATACATGGATAAATATTTTAAAATAACATTTGTTAAATGTTCAAACCAGTTCTTTAAGAGAAACTCCCCAGACAAAGTCATAAGTTTCCCGTCTTGTGCATGGAAAGGATTGATGAGAGATTGAAAGAGGTAGTATGATGAGCTAAGCACAGTGGAGACCAGTGATGATTTTCAAAATTAAAGTACTTTTAATAACATGTACATAGTTCTTAGTTTTCTATAGGTCAAGATATTATTTCATAACATGAATGTTAATTTAAATAACAGTAGCACCTCATTTTCTCAGTGTTTTTGGGAAATGAGATGCTCATATTTTTCATGTAACTGATGTTTGAGTTAAAATTCTCCTATCAACTGCAGTGCTTTACTCAGCATTTATTGTGGGGTGCAATCTTCCGTATAACTGAAGCTTATAAATTAAGTGTTCCGATTTAAACTACAATAAAGAATATTTTAAACATTTTGGATGAACTCCTTTTAAAAAAGGATTATGCAGGGACTTCCCTGGTGGCACAGTGGATGAGGCTCCACGCTCCCAGTGCAGGGGGCCTGGGTTTGATCCCTGGTCAGGGAACTAGATCCCACATGCATGTCACAACTGAGAGTTTGCATGCCACAACTAAGGAGCCAGCGAACTGAACCAAAGGAGCCAGCCTACCGCAACTAAGACCTGGAGCAACCAAATAAATAAATAAACATTAAAAAAAAAAGGATTATACGTTTCCCTACCTTATTTAAAAAAACTCTACGTAGTATAATATAATCCTTATCAGTGACTTTACTCTGGATCTGTTTCCGTGAATATACCCTGTGTAGTGGTTGCCCTTGGAGACTCTTGAGGCATAGAGCTGTTTGCTACATGGCCTCAGAAGATTGTGTGTTTGGAGTTCTTGGTCTGTTTTTGCATTTACTGTCTCCTCCTACCAAGTTAGCTGTTATTTCTTGCAACTCTGCCTGTTTCTACCAGCTTTTTTCTTTGTGCTTCTCATCCTGACTTGCTCATTATAATTGGTTGTGAACTAGGAAAACAGAGAAGTAATTTTATTTATTTTTTTGTTAAAAAAAAGTCACTGAGAGGCCTGAGTTCAGTGAGTGAGCTTTAGCACTCTGAACTTCTTAACATTCTGGTTGCTGAATAATCGGGAAAAAAATGATCTATTCCTGTGTTTAAGCAGGGTGGAGGCTTTGCAAATATGTGAAATATTACTGAGTATTATTGGTGGTATAAACCTCTAAATAACTTTAAATTCAGTGACTTACTTTCCTTGTTACTATTGATATTTGCTTGAGAATGCCCTTTTAAGACTGTTCATACCTTGCCTCTCGTGATTATATTTTTGGCTAAAGCTCTTTTAGTCATGCTTTACATAGTAGAACTTTGGGTTGGGACTTTGAGCAACATTACCTGAACTGTATTGCTTCGGAGCAGATTCAGTATCATTTCTAAAGGTTCTTAGAGCCCTAGTAGTAGGTTTTCACAATGGAGGTAGGATGATCATCTTACCAGTCGGAGGTAGGCTTCTCAGCATTCGCAGAAGGTCATTATCTCTTCCCCTAGCTTAACTGGGTTCATATTCAACTGACAACAGAGAATAGCTCTCCCCTACATGTTTATTAGAGGGTATTATCTTCACTGCTGACTGATAAATGTCAGAAGTCAGGTGAGAGATATGATATTGAGGGGGGAGATATGTGAAGCTTATCCACTATTATATGCAGTCTTACAGGTTTATAAAATGTATCTCTGGATCAGTCCAGATCATCAGAGAGCAGTTGAGTATGTAGACTGCATTGCTTTGCTCTCTCCTATCCCAGTTGCTTTTGCCCCTCTCGTGCATTGATAAGATTCCATCAGCCTACACTGAGGATCAGCAGAAGAAGCAATTACAGAGGATCTTCTTGAAATTGTTGTCAAGAACATTGTTTATTATGTCAAAAAGTATCTTCTTTGTGAAGATTTTTATGAGAAGTATCTGTCTTTTTTTAGTGCCAAGAATTGTAGCTTTAGGTAGTTGATTTATTTATATCTACTGGGCATGAATGTGTAACTGACAACTTCTCTTTTTCTCATACAGCTATTAGAAGTCTTAGTGTTAAATCTGTGGCCAACCTCTAAAACACGTGTAGAGCATCATAGTGATGTATCAGTATTTAGTCTCATTTCTAGCTACAATTTTTTCTGTATGCATATAAGTCAATTTTTATTGACTTATATGCATACAGAAAAAAAGTACACACAGCATAGGTGTATAATGAATTGTTTTTGCAAAGAGAACACAACATTGTAACCAGCACCTAGGTCAAGGAAAAGAGCATTACCCCGAGGAAATGAAATCACTATGTCAGAAAGGTATCTGCACCCGCATGTTCATTGCAGCATTATTTCCAGTAGTCAAGACATGGAAGCAACCTAAGTGTCCATCGATAGATGAATGCATAAAGAAGATGTGGTACATAGATACACAATGGAATATTACTCAGCCATAAAAAAGATGGAAATCCTGCCATTTGCCACAGCATGGATAGATCTTGAGGGCGGTATGCTGAGTGAAGTAAGTCAGAGAAGGACAAATACTGTATGATCTCACTTATATGTGGAATCTTAAAAAAATCATACTCATAGATACAGAGAACAGATTGGTGGTTGCAAGAGGCAGGGGGGTGGAAGGTTAACAGAAGGGTGAAGGTGGTCAAAAGGCACAAACTTCCAGTTTTAAGATAAATAAGTTATGGGAATGTAATAATAATAATAAAAGAGAGTATTACCCAAATCCCCAGAAACCTCTTCCTTGCCTTCTTTCATACTACTCCTATGAAGGGTAACCATTCTCCTAGCTCTCAACACAGTTGTTTAGTTTTGCCTTTTTCTGAATTTGAATGTGTTGGGTCTTTGTCGCTGCACGCGGGTTTTCTCTAGTTGTGTTGAGCGGGGGCTACTGTTTGTTGCCTTGCGCGGGCTTCTCATTGTGGTGGCTTCTCTTGTCGCGGAGCATGGGCTCTAGGTGCTCAGGCTTCAGTAGTTGTGGCTCACGGGCTCTAGAGAGCAGGCTTAGTAGTTGTGGAGCACGGGCTTAGTTGCTCCGCGGCATGTGGAATCTTCCCCCACCAGGGATCGAACCCCTGTCCCCTGCATTGGCAGGCGGATTCTTAAACACTGTGCGACCGGCGAAGTCCATGTACCTTTTTCTATTTAGCTTATTTTGCTCAACATTATGTGTGTGAGAGTCACCCTTTTTCTTGCACGTAACTGTAGTTTGTTAATTTTCATTGCTGTATCTTTTTCCATTGTATGAATATACCGCAGTTTATCCATTCAGCCTAATGGACATTCGAGTTGTTTTCACTTTTTGACTATTACTAATTGAATATTCATGAATATGTATTTTGGCGAGTATATGTACATACTTCTGTCAGATATATACTTATGAGTGGAGTTCCTGGGTTATATGGCATGCATATGTTCAGCTTCAGTGGATATAACAGTTTTCCAAAGGCGTGGTACCAGTCTGCATAGTAGTGAGCAGTGTACAGTTGACCCTTGAACAATGCAGGGGTTAGGGGTTCTGACCCTCAGCGCAGTCAAAAATCTGCATATAACTTTACAGTGGGCCCTTTGTATCGGTAGTTCTGCATTCTCAGATTCTACCAACCGGTGATTGTGTAGTGCTGTATTTATTGGAAAAAAATCTGCGTAAAAGTGGACCTGTGCAGTTCAAATCCATGTTGCTCAGTGGTCAACTGTAGAAGAATTCCAGTTGCTCTACATGCTCACCAACCCTTGAAGTTTTGTATTTCCCTGATGTCTATTGAAGTTAAGCACCTTTCCATCAGTCTGTTGTCCATTTGGAGAGTCTCTTCTGTGAAGCGCCAGTTCAAGTCGTTTATCATCTGGAATATCTGACTTTTTGTTTGTCTGATGTGTAACTCTTTGTACGTTCTATGTGGGTCTTTGGCTGGATATATTTAAGGCAAGCATCTTTTCCCATTTGGTGGCTTGATTTTTCATTCTCTTTGCAGTGTATTTTTATGAATAGAAGTTCCTAATTGTAAAGTAGTCCATAACTTTCCTTCATGGGTTGCTTATTGTGACCTGAAATTGGCAGTAATGCAAATATTATTCTATTTTCTTCTAAAAGATTTATTGTTTTGCTTTTTTACATTTATATCAACAATCTACCCATACTTGATTTAAGTATTTACCTTAGGAAAATCAGTTTGACCTGTTCCCATTTATTAAAAAGACCATGCTTTCCCCACTACACTCAAGTGTCACATTTATCGGAAGTCAGGTGGCTGTTCTGGACTCCCTCTTGTGTTCCATTAGTCTATTTGTCTGTCCTTGAGCTAATATCATACTGGCGTAATAACTATAACTTTATAATATATCTTGATGTTTGGTAATGTAAGTTCTTCAGCTTTGTTGTTCAATATTGTCTGTTCTTGGGCTTTGCAAACTAGATTTTAGAATCAGCTTGTCAATTTCCATTAAAAAATCTGCTGGATTTTTATTAAGATTGCACTTAATCTATAAATCAGTTTTTGGAATTGTCATTTTTATGAGACTTAAATGCAATCCATGAATATACTATATCCATCCCTTCATATATTTAACTATTCTGAAATTTTTCTCGAAGATGTTTTGTAGTTTTGAACATATACATATTATATCTCTTTTTAGATTTGTCCTTCCATATTTGATATGTCTGTATTATTATAATAGATCGTTTAAAAACTTTTTTGGGCTTCCCTGGTGGCACCGTGCAGGGCACATGGGTTTGATCCCTGGTCCGGGAAGATCCCACATGCCACGGAGCAACTAAGCCCGTGTGCCACAACTACTGAGTCCGCACTCTAGAGCCTGCGTGCCTAGAGCCCTTGCTCTGCAACGAGAGAAGCCACCGCAATGAGAAGCCTGTGCACCGCAACAAAGAGTAGCCTCCGCTTGCCGCAACTAGAGAAAAGCCCCTGCGCAGCAACGAAGACCCAACGCAGCCAAAAATACATAAATAAATTTATAAAAAAAAAAAACAACCTTTTCATTTTCTTTCTTTTTTGCTGATACATAGACATGGAATTTACCTTTTAAAATACTGGTCTTGTAATCTAGCAATTTTACCAGATTTACTTATTAAATCTAATAGATTTTCTGCAGTTTTTTGTTTGTTTATTTGTTTTAGCATTCTGAGTACATTGTCATGTCTTGTGCCTGTTTTATTTCTTCCCTTTTTAAACTTTATGTCTTTTCTTTTTTGTCTTACTGCACTGGCTAGGACCACAGTATTACAGAAAGCATTAATAGTTTTACCTTTAAGTAGGATGTTTGCAGTAGGTTTTTTTTTTAGTTCCCTTCTACTTGTAGATTGCTGAGAATTTTTATCATAAGTGGATTCTGAATACTCTGTTAACAAATATTTTTTCTATCAAGATGAACGTATGATTTCTCTCCTTTTTTCTTTTTATGTAGTGAATTACATTGATTGACTTTTTAATGCTAAACTACCCTGGAATAAAAAAACTGGGTTGTGCTGTATTATCTTTTTTACATATATTTACATTCAATGAGTTGATATTTTATTTGGGATTTTTGCATATTTGTTCATGAAAGTGATTGGTCTGTGATTGTTCTTTCTTATAGTTTCCTTGTCTCGGTTTGTCGTTAAAATTATCTGACCTTACAAAACAAGTTGGGAAATGTTCTTTTGTGTTCTGTAGAATAATTTGTGTAAGATTAATATTATTTCTTTCTTAAACTTTTGGAAGAATTCACCAGGGAAGAAATCTGAACCGCAAATTGTCTTTGTGGGAAGTCGTTTAGTAACAGATTCAATTTATTTAATAGATACTGAACAATTGAGATTTCCTGTTTCTTCTTTTATCAGTTTCAGCGAGTTCTTCAAGGAATACACCGATTTCATGTATGTTATCAAATTTAAACTTAAAACTTTTCTTAATATCCTCTTAATATCTTTCTATTGTTTAAAAATCTGTAGTCATTTTCCATTTTTCTCTCCTGATATTGGTAATCTCTGTTTTTCCCATGTTTTTTTTTCTTACTCGGAGTATATAAATTTTATTAATATCTTCAGAGAACCAGCCTTTGGCTTTGTTAATTTCCTCTGTTGTATATTTCTTAATTTATTGATTCCTCTTCCTGTCTTTATTTCCTTCCTTCCACTTTTTTTAAAGTTCATTTTCTTTTTCTAATTTGAGATGGGAGTTTAAATCATTGTTTTTCAGCCTTTTTCATCTTTCCGTTCTATGCATTCTAAGACTGCACATTCCCTTGTTTGACATTGCTTTGAGATAGCAAACAAGATTTAAAATTTGTATCTTCACTATTAATTAGTTTAAAATGTTTTCTACTTTCTGTTGGGATTTCTTTTTTGACTCATGGGTTATTTTAAAAGATACTGTTTAATTTTCAGACAGCTGAGGATTTTCTATTTTTAGTTATTGAATTCTAACTTAATTCCACTGTGCAGAGAATATTCTAAAAGATTTTAAAGTTTTGAATTTTTATTTATGCTTTTATGATGCAACATATGGTTAATTTTGATAAATATTTTATATGCATTTGAAAAGAATATAAACAGCCCTCTGTATCCACTGGTTCCACATCCGCCTATATGGAGGTCCAACTTTAAGGGACTTGAGCATCTGTGGATTTTGGTATCCTCAGGGGTCCTGGAACCAATTCCCCACAGTTATCAAGGGACGACTGTATGCTGTCATTGTTGATTGCATGTATGCCAATTAGGTCTAGTATGTTAATTGTGTTTATATCTTCTGTATCCTTACTAGTTGTTTGTGTGCTTAGCCTGATATTAAGAGAGATGTGTTAAAGTCTGTCTCTGTGAGTGTAGATTTGTCTTTTTCTCCTCTTAGTTCTGTCATATTTTTAAAAATTTATTTTCTTTATTATTGTTATTATTTTTCTTTGGCTGTGTTGGGTCTTCGTTGTGGCATGCGGGTTTCTCTCTAGTTGCGGCATACGGTTTTTCACTCTTTAGTTGTGGCGCATGGGCTCCAGGGTGCATGGGCTCTGTAATTTGCGGCATGTGGGCTCTCTCGTTGAGGTACACGAGCTCAGTAGTTGTGGTACGTGGGCTTAGTTGCCCCGCGGCATGTGGGATCTTAGTTCCCCACCAGGGATGGAACCTGGGTCCCCTGCCTTGGAAGGTGGATTCTTTGCCAGTGGACCACCAGGGAAGTCCCTGTCATTTTTTTTTTTGTTGTTGTAAGTATTTTGTTGCTCGATTACTAGGTGGGTGCAGATTTAGAATTGTGATCTCTTCCTAGTGATTTCATTCCTTTGTTACCATGAAATGTCCTTCTTTATCTCTAATACTGTTCCTACCTTAAAGTCTATTTTTTCCCTGCTATTAACGTAGTTAAAACAGCTTTCTTGTTGTTAGCATTTGTATGATGTACTTTTTCCATTCTTTTTTTCCCCTTAATATTTATTTATTTATATAGGCTGTGCCAGGTCTGCGTTGCAGCATGTTTAGTTGCAGTATGTGGGATCTTTTAGTTGTGGCATGTGGACTTCTTAGGTTGCGGCATGCATTCAGGATCTAGTTCCCAACCAGGGATTCAACCTGGGCCCCCTGCATTGGGAGCGTGGAGTCTTACCCACCGGACCACCAGGGAAGTCTCTACTTTTTCCATTCCTAAATTTCAGTATTTCTGGGTCCTTAAATGTAAAGTGTCTCTTGTAGGCAGGATAGAATTGAATTTTGAATTTTATCTAGTGTTTTATTTAGAGTATTTAGCCCATCTCTATTTAATGTTATTACATTTGGGTTTATGGCTACCATTTTACTATTTATGTTCACTTTTTCTCTCTTCTTGTTTTGTTATAGATCAGTATTTTTTATTATTTCATTTATTCCACATAGAGTTTTTCTCTCTATGAACTTGTTGGTCATATATTCTTTTCTGTTTTCTATACAGTGGACCCTTGAACAATGTGGGGGTTGCGATGCTGATCCTCCACACGTCAAAAGTCCACGTGTAACTTTGCAGTCAGACCTCCATACTTGTGATTCTGCATCCACAGATTCACCCAACCGTGGATCATATACTACTGTAGTATGTATTTATGGGAAATAAATGGTCCATGTACAAGTGGACCTCTGCAGTTCAAACCTGTGTTGTTCAAGGGTCAACTATTCGTATATTTGGTTTCTATCCTTTGGGCAGTTACCCTTGATTTATTACATATAATGCAAATTTAAATTTTATTGCCTCTCCAGTAGTGTTAGAACCATTTATCCCCGCTCATCCTAAAACATACTTTTAAATAAATATGGCTCTCATTATGCTGTAATCTAATTATCTTTTTGTCTCCTATTAGATTGTGCATTTCTCAAGTCCAGGAATCATAGTTTATTCAGCATCTGTTTTATTCCCAGCATCTAGTATGTAGTGGGCATGTTTATCAAATGAGGTAATTCTCCCTAACTAGTGAAGAATAATAGCAGTGGACATTTCCAAAATAAGGTTGAAGGTGAATTAAAGAACCATCCTCACTTATTTTTAAACAGTCACCCTAGGGACTAATCTCTAATGATAGTAGAGTTTTAAACATCTAATAGCTTTAGACTCACAGATATAGAGAACAAACTAGTGGTTACCAGTGGGGAGAGAGAAGGGAGGAGGAGGGGCAATATAAGGGCAGGGGATTAAGAGGTATAAACTATTAGGTATAAAATAATCTATAAGGATATATTGTACAACACGGGGGAGATAGCAAATATTTTATAATAACTATAAATAGAATATAACCTTTAAAAACTGAAAACAAATAAAAAGCTTTCAAATTTAAAAGAATCTAATAACTTCAGTAGTAGAATTGTCTATCTAGTTACTAGATAACTTACCTATGTTAAAATATATTACTTGAATATTTTCACTTGTCATTGAGTAAAGAAGAATTGGGTTCCAAAGGGATATGTGATCCAAGTGTACAGTGAAAGTATTCTTTATTAAAATGATTTTAATTGGGAGTTATTTCATATAAGAAGTCAAATGAGATATTTTAAGATGAGAAATTTTCTTGGTTTGAATACTTTGTAATTTTAAATAAATTTTTTAAAATTGTCCTTTTTTTTGAAGATAGTGCTTCAATGTTATTTTTCATGTTGTGCAATCTTGCTCTCATCAGTCTGCTTATATAGCAGGACAAGATGTTAATAATATACTATCTCAGCCTTAAGGTACCTAGATTAACAATTCTATTTTGAAAGAAATTTTGACAGTAGAGGTGGGGAAAATATTTTAAAATATACTTCTCTCCCTTTTTTTGATTTTTACATTGAGCAAAAGTTAAAAAAATGGTAAACACTGCCAAAATAGACTTTTGAGTTTCACAGTATATATTCCAGATGGTTGGAACTTTTTTATTCTGTGTTTCAATAAAACTTTATTTACAGAAACAGGCAACTGGTTGGTTTTGGCCTGTGGACAGTCATCTACAGACTGCTGCTAAATGGATCTATGAAAAGTATTTTTTTCTCCTTACCAAGGAATTTAAAGTATAGAAAAAAATAAAGGGGAAAATACACATGATGGTTGGGAGTTCTTAACTTGCATAAAACTTGAAAAAAGAAGGCAAATTGCTGATTCAAAAAGATTTGGGGGGGGGTTCTTTTTTTTTAAATTTAATTTAATTTTATACAGCAGGTTCTTATTAGTTATCCATTTTATACATATCAGTGTATACATGTCAATCCCAATCTCCCAATTCATCCCACCACCACCCCCACCGCCACTTTCCCCCCTTGGTGTCCATACATTTGTTCTCTACGTCTGTGTCTCAATTTCTGCCCTGCAAACCGGTTCATCTGTACCATTTTTCTAGGTTCCACATATATGCGTTAATACACGATATTTGTTTTTCTCTTTCTGACTTACTTCACTCTGTATGACAGTCTCTAGATCCATCCACAACTCTACAAATGACCCAATTTCGTTCCTTTTTATAGCTGAGTAATATTCCATTGTATATGTGTACCACGTCTTCTTTATCCATTTGTCTATCAATGGGCATTTAGGTTGCTTCTATGACCTGGCTATTGTAAATAGTGCTGCAGTGAACATTGGGGTGCATGTGTCTTTTTGAATAATGGTTTTCTCTGGGTATACGCCCAGTAGTGGGATTGCAGGGTCGTACTTCTATTTTTAGTTTTTTAAGGAACCTCCATACTGTTCTCCATAGTGGCTGTATCAATTTACATTCCCACCAATAGTGCAAGAGGGTTCTCTTTTCTCAACACCCTCTCCAGCATTTGTTGTTTGTAGATTTTCTGATGATGCCCATTCTGACTGGTGTGAGGTGATACCTCATTGTAGTTTTGATTTGCATTTCTCTAATAATTAGTGATGGTGAGCAACTTTTCATGTGCTTCCTGGCCACCTGTATGTCTTCTTTGGAGAAATGTCTATTTAGGTCTTCTGCCCATTTTTTTGATTGGGTTGTTTGGTTTTTTTAATATTGAGCTGCATGAGCTGTTTATATATTTTGGAGATTAATCCTTTGTCCGTTGATTTGTTTGCACATATTTTCTCCCATTCTGAGGGTTGTCTTTTCACCTTGTTTGTAGTTTGCTTTGCAAAAGCTTTGAAGTTTCATTAGGTTCCATTTGTTTATTTTTGTGTTTATTTCCATTACTCTAGGAGGTGAATCAAAAAAGATCTTGCTGTGATTTATATCATAGAGTGTTCTGCCATGTTTTCCTGTAAGCGTTTTATAGTGTCCGGTCTTACACTTAGGTCTCTAATCTATTTTGAGTTTATTTTTGTGTATGGTATTAGGGAGTGTTCTAATTTCATTCTTTTACATGTAGCTGTCCAGTTTTCCCAGCACCACTTATTGAAGAGGCTGTCTTTTCTCCATTGTATATCCTTGCCTCCTTTGTCATAGATTAGTTGACCCTAGGTGCGTGGGCTTTCTATGCTGTTCCATTGATCTATATTTCTCTTTTTGTGTCAGTACCATATTGTCTTGATTACTGTAGCTTTGTAGTATAGTCTGAAGTCAGGGATTCTGATTCCTCCAGCTCTGTTTTTTTCCCTCAAGACTGCTTTGGCTATTGGGGTCTTTTATGTCTCCATACAAATTTTAAGATTTTTTGTTCTAGTTCTGTAAAAAATGCCATTGGTAATATGATAGGGATTGTATTGAATCTGTAGATTGCTTTGGGTAGTATAGTCATTTTCACAATATTGATTCTTCCAGTCCAAGAACATGGTATATCTCTCCATCTGTTTGTGTCATCTTTAATTTCTTTCATCAGTGTCTTATAGTTTTCTGCATACAGGTCTTTTGTCTCCCTAGGTAGGTTTATTCCTAGGTATTTTATTCTTTTTGTTGCAGTGGTAAATGGGAGTGTTTCCATAAGTTCTCTTTCACATTTTTCATCATTAATGTATAGGAATGCAAGAGATTTCTGTGCATTAATTTTGTATCCTGAAACTTTACCAAATTCATTGATTAGCTCTAGTAGTTTTCTGGTGGCATCTTTAGGATTCTCTGTGTATAGTATCATGTCATCTGCAAACAGTGACAGTTTTACTTATTCTTTTCCGATTTGGATTCCTTTTATTTCTTTTTCTTCTGATTGCCCTGGCTAGGACTTCCAAAACTGTGTTGAATAATAGTGGCGAGAGTGGGCAACCTTGTCTTGTTCCTGATCTTAGAGGAAATGCTTTCAGTTTTTCACCATTGAGAATGATGTTTGCTGTGGGTTTGTCTTATATGGCCTTCATTATGTTGAGGTAAGTTCCCTCTATGCCCACTTTCTGGAGAGTTTTTATCATAAATGGGTGATGAATTTTGTCAAAAGCTTTTTCTGCATCTATTGAGATGATCATATGGTTTTTCTTCTTCAGTTTGTTAATATGGTGTATCACATTGATTGATTTGCGTATATTGAATCCTTGCATCCCTGGGATAAATCCCAGTTGATCATGGTGTATCATCCTTTTAATGTGTTGTTGGATTCTGTTTGCTAGTATTTTGTTGAGGAATTTTACATCTATATTCATCAGTGATATTGGTCTGTAATTTTCTTTTTTTGTAGTATCTTTGCCTGGTTTTGGTATCAGGGTTGATGGTGGGCTCATAGAATGAGTTTGGGAGTTTTCCTTCATCTGCAATTTTTTGGAAGAGTTTGAGAAGGATGGGTGTTAGCTCTTCTCTAAATGTTTGATAGAATTCACCTGTGAAGCAGTCTGGTCCTGGACTTTCGTTTGTTGGAAGATTTTTAATCACAGTTTCAATTTCATTACTTGTGATTGGTCATATTTTCTGTTTCTTCCTGGTTCAGTCTTGGTAGTTTATACCTTTCTAAGAATCTGTCCATTTCTTCCAGGTTGACCATTTTATTGGCATAGAGTTGCTTGTAGTAGTCTCTTAGGATGCTTTGTATTTGTCTGGTGTCTGTTGTAACTTCTCCTTTTTCATTTCTAATTTTATTGATTTGAGTCCTCTCCCTCTTTTTCTTGATGAGTCTGGCTAATGGTTTATAAAGTTTGTTTATCTTATCAAAGAACCAGCTTTTAGTTTTATTGATCTTTGCTGTTGTTTTCTTTGTTTCTATTTCATTTATTTCTGCTCTGATCGGTTTCATTTGTTCTTCTTTCTCTAGTTCCTTTAGGTGTAAGGTTAGATTGTTTATTTGAGACTTCTTGTTTCTTGAGGCAGGCTTGTATTGCTCTAAACTTCCCTCTTAGAACTGCTTTTGCTGCATCCCATAGGTTTTGGATCATTGTGTTTTCGTTGTAATTTGTCTCTAGGTATGTTTTTTTTTTAAATTAATTTATTTATATTTATTTTTGGCTGTGTTGGGTCTTCGTTTCTGTGCAAGGGCTTTCTCCAGTTGCAGCAAGCGGCGGCCACTCTTCATCGTGGTGCGTGGGCCTCTCACTGTCATGGCCTCTCCCATTGCGGAGCACAGGGTCCAGATGCACTGGCTCAGTAATTGTGGCTCATGGGCTTAGTTGCTCCGCGGCATGTGGGATCTTCCCAGACCAGGGCTCGAACCCGTGTCCCCTGCATTGGCAGGCAGATCCTCAACCACTGCGCCAACAGGGAAGCCCTCTAGGTATATTTTGATTTCTTCAGTGATCTCTTGGTGATTTAGTAACGTACTGTTTAGCCTCCATGTGTTTGTGGTTTTTTACGTTTTTTTCCCTGTAATTGATTTCTAATCTCATAGCATGGTGGTCAGAAAAGATGCTTGATATGATTTCAGTTTTCTTAAATTTACTGAGGCTTGATTTTTGACCCAAGACGTGATCTATACTGCAGAATGTTCTGTGTGCTCTTGAGAAGAAAGTGTAATCTGCTCTTTTTGGATGGAATGTCCTATAAATATCAATTAAATCTAGCTGGTCTATTGTGTCATTTAAAGCTGTGTTTCCTTATTAATTTTCTGTTTGGATGATCTCTCCATTGGTGTAAGTGAGGTGTTAGAGTCCCCCACTATTATTATTTTACTGTCGGTTTCCTCTTTTATAGCTGTTAGTAGTTGCCTTATGTATTGAGATGCTCCTATGTTGGGTGCATATATAGTTATAATTGTTATATCTTCTTCTTGGATTGATCCCTTTATCATTATGTAGTGTCTTTCCTTGTCTCTTGTAACATTCTTTATTTTAAGGTCTTTTATGTGATATGAGTATTGCTTCTCCAGCTTTCTTTTGATTTCCATTTTCATGGAATATCTTTTTCCATCCCCTCACTTTCGGTCTGTAGTGTCCCTAGGTCTGAAGTGGGTCCCTTGTAGACAGCATATATATGGGTCTTGTTTTTGTATCCATTCAGCGACCCTGTGTCTTTTGGTGGAGCATTTAATCCATTCACATTTAAGGTAGTTATCAATATGTATGTTCCTATTACCATTTTCTTAATTGTTATGGGTTTGTTTTTGTAGGTCCTTTTCTTCTCTTGTGTTTCCCACTTAGAGAAGTTCCTTTAGCATTTGTTGTAGAGCTGGTGTGGTGGTGCTGAGTTCTCTTAGCTTTTGCTTGTCTATAAAGCTTTTGATTTCTCCATTGAATCTGAATGAGATCCTTTCCAGGTAGAGTAATCCTGGTTGTAGGTTCTTCTCTTTCATCACTTTAAATATATCATACCACTCCCTTCTGGCTTGTAGAGTTTCTGTTGAGAAATCAGCTGTTAACTCCTATGGGAGTTCCCTTGTATGTTATTTGTCATTTTTCCCTTGTTGCTTTCAATAATTTTTCTTTGTCTTTAATTTTTGCCAATATGATTACTGTGTGTCTCGGCATGTTTTTCCTTGGGTTTATCCTGCCTGGGACTCTCTGCGCTTCCTGGACTTGGGTGGCTCTTTCCTTTCCCATGTTAGGGAAGTTTTCGACTATAATCTCTTCAAATATTTTCTCTGGTCCTTTCTCTCTCTCTTCTCTTTCTGGGACCCCTGTAATGCGAATGTTGTTGCGTTTAATGTTGTCCCAGAAGCCTCTTAGGCTGTCTTCATTTCTTTTCATTCTTTTTCTTTATTCTATTCCGTGGCAGTGAATTCCACCATTCTGTCTTCCAGGTCACTTATCCGTTCTTTTGCCTCAGTTATTCTGCTATTGATTCCTTCTAGTGTATTTTTCATTTCAGTTATTGTTCATCTCTGTTTGTTTGTTCTTTAATTCTTCTAGGTGTTTGTTCTTTAATTCTTCTAGGTCTTTGTTAAACATTTCTTGCATCTGCTCGATTTTTCCCTCCATTCTTTTTCCAAGGTCCTTGATCATCTTCACTATCATTATTCTGAATTCTTTTTCTAGAAGGTTGCCTATCTCTGCTTCATTTAGTTGTTTTTCTGGGGTTTTATGTTATTCCTTCATCTGGTACAGAGTCCTCTGCCTTTTCATTTTGTCTGTCTTTCTGTGAATGTGGTTTTCCTTCCACAGGCTGCAGAATTGTAGTTCTTCTTGCTTCTGCTGTCTGCCCTTTCGATTTGGGGGGTTTCTGATGTGAAATATAAGAAAAGAAATAAACCTGCTTTCTAATGAACATATACCTGAATACTGTGCTCATTATCATCCATAGTCACTATTTTACATTACATTTGGGGTGGATTGTATCATATCTCCTTGTTGATTATTAACGGTAGGTATTATATTAATGGCAGAGGATCATTACCCCCACACCTTGGTAAAGACTGATAGTGATAATAATATATTATAAGGAATCCTGTAAATTTGGTCTGAAGTAGTGGAAAGAATTCTCTCTTACAACTTGGATACTTATGTTCTTTTAAAAAATATCACTCTTATGAATGACTGTATACTTTTCTGAACCCCTTTTAGTTTAGGTTTTTTTGGCTGTTTTGGGTCTTTGTTGCTGCGCGCAGGCTTTCTCTGTGGCGAGCGGGGGCTATTCTTTGTTGCGGTGCGTGGGCTTCTCATTGCGGTGGCTTCTCGTTACAGAGCACGGGCTCTAGGCATGTGGGCTTCAGTAGTTGTGTCATGCAGGGTCAGTAGTTGTGGCTCGCAGGCTCTAGAACGCAGGCTCAGTAGTTGTGGCTCACTGGCTTAGTTGTTCCACGGCATATGGGATCTTCCCAAACCAGGGCTCGAACCTGTGTCCCCTGCATTGGCAGGTGGATTCTTAACCACTGTGCCACCAGGGGAGTGCCCCCCCCTTTAGTTTTGAAATGTGATGATTCTGTATGCTTTTATGTACTTTACTTATCTTAAGGTATAATTCCATGTAAAGGGATATAACAATATAGATAAGAAAATCTGGTTTTTGTGAAATGATTTTTTTTCTGAAGCATGTTTGATAAATGGTTAAGATTACATAAGCTTGTTGTAAAGAGATGGGAATACATTTCTTTCCTACTCGATTGCTCTGTGTATATGGGACTATATCTGTGTATATTACTAATGCAGGGCCTAAGTATTAAAGGTGAATTTTCATTCTTTAAATAGTTTCTTTCCAGTAAAGAGTGTACATATTTAACACAGTAAGTTATTTTGGCCTGCAAGAAAATTCTTTTTTTATTATTGAAGTGTAGTTGATTTACAATATTGTGTTCATTTCAGGTGTGCAGCACAGTGATTCAGATATATATATATTTAGATATATATATGTGTATATGTATCTATATATAGATATATACGTATTACTTTTCAGATTGTTTTCCCTTATAGGTATTACAAAATATTGAGTATAGTTCCCTGTGCTATACAGTAGGTCCTTGTTGGTTATCTATTTTATATATAGTAGTGTGTATATGTTAATCCCAAACTCCTGATTTATCCCTCTGCCCACCCCCTGTTCCTCTTTGGTAACTGTAAGTTTGTTTTCTATGTCTGTGAGTCTCTTTCTGTTTTGTAAATAAGTTCATTTGTATGATTTTTTTAAAATTTCATATATAAACAATATCATATGATATTTATCTTTCTGTGTCTGGCTTACTTCACTTAGTATGATAATCTCTAAGTCCATCTGTGTTGCTACAAATGGCATTATTTCATTCTTTTTTATGGCTGAGTATATTCCATTGTATATACATACTACAACTTCTTTATCCATCCATCGATGGACATTTTGGTTTGCTTCCATGTCTTGACTGTTGTAAATAGTCAAGTAAATAGTGCTGCTATGAACATTGGAGTGCATGTATCTTTTTGAATTATGGTTTTCTGAGGATATATGCACAGGAATGGGATTGCAGGATCATGTGGTAGCTCTATTTTTAGCTTTTTAAGGAAAAGTAATTTTATTTTTGACTTTATTGTTACATTTTTTGCTTTTAACTATTTGTTGTTACAATTATGTTACAAACTTATGAGCTGTGGAAGGAATTGATATGGGTGTAATGAATATTGTTTTAAACGTAGTTTTGGTAACCATCTCACCTTTCTTGGTATGTTTCCAAAGGGAAAAAGGTAGTTCCTGCTTTAAGTTTGATGGTTTTAGTCACATTTTTTCTTATTTCTAAGCTAACAAAAATTTCCTTTGGACATTGAAGGTGGGAAAGAAAATCTTTTAAGAGAGAGACATTTCAAAAACCACACTTAATTAAAAGACCCTTTCATGTAAATTTTTGACTTTTTAATTCTTATGTAAAAGCTGTTACTTAGACTTGATTTGGTATTTTTAGACATTCATCAAATTGTCATTTCATTATTTTAAAATCAGTCCTTTTTGGGAAATAGATGACTAATATTGTCATCATTATCAGGAAATAGCTTAGCATCTGTGTGGTGTTTTTTGGATGTATTGAAATTCTTTTTACAGGTTTGGTTTTTATAGCATGTCTTAGTTACTGTGTTATGGAGGAAAAGCTTCTCACTCTTCTGGCATAATGGAACTAGCCACATGACTCTAGAGAAGTAGATGTTGAGTGGGAAGACCTGGCTAGCTAGAAGTAAAACATGGACTCTAAGGAACTGATTTGCCTTCTGAAGTTTTGATTTGTGTTGACAGGAGGAGAGTAGGCTATAAATGATAAAGCAATGCTGGGAAACATTATTTTTCTTCATTATTAACCTTGTTAAAATAGAAATTATTTAAAAAGCTTTCTCACCCTTAAAATAGCTTCATGCTTAGAAATAACAGAAATTGTGTCTAATGATATGCTTTGGGATATTTGCACCTTTGTTTTAGTTTTTAGCCAGATACTGAGTTACAAGTAATATAGTGCTCTGAGGTTCACCATTTTAGGTTTTCATCATGCAGATAGTGTCTTCTAGAGGAGACGATGCACTAATAACATGATAGAAAGGCATGTTTTATTGACTACTGATTGATCTGTACATGGCTCTTGATGCTACAGAGATATATGTGTTACTCTCCATGGCTTTTCCTTCCTATTACATTTACAAAGAAGAAAATTTCTTAGGTAATTTTGTGTTATTCTGGAGGACAGTAGTGGCTAAAATCTTACCAGGCTGTTACAGGTGGAAATTGAGTTCTATCCTAGCTCGTTTTGATGAAATAAGCACTCTATTATTTTTATCTTTAAATGTCGTTTTCAGTTCATTTCACCTATGTGCTTACTATCTTAGATGCCATGCTTTTTTGAAGTGGTAGATTACTCCTACCTCGGGTGTGATTGCAGAGTTAGATTTCCCATTCCGTTCTATTTGTTAAAGATTAGAGGGAAACATTCAGAAGTTTCCTTCTTTTTAGGTCAAAGGTGGAGGTGGAGACTGTATGGTTTTTGTTTATTCATTTTAGGAACACTTAGCGTTTCATTCTTTTACTGAATAAGAACGTTATACTTATTTATTCTTATTAGAAGTTTGCTGCAGATTGGCAGCACTTTTCTAGTGTATTGCCAATGAAAAGGGCATAGGACACAAAAATGAATTCTTAGTATTGCTAATGTTCTAAATTACAGTGTAGTAAATAAATACGTTTGACTGTTTTTTTCCATTTCCCTATACATAATAACTGGCAGTGAGAGAGTTTTTAATGTTTTGACAAAAATTTGTAAAGGGCACAGAATAATTGTAATTCTTTCCATTGATTATTGGGATCACTTTGCATGGTTTCAGCTTGCACAGTCATTTTTATGTGCAAAGGGAGGACTGCCTGTATTTTAGACATTACTCAGTTCTAATATAGTAGTAAATGTTGATAGATATAACTCATATAAACAAATCTCTTTATATTTGCGTTTATACTTGTCTCCTATATTTGTTTGTCCTGATTGAATAAGCATTGCCAATAAGCCTAAAACCTAAGGAACAATTTATACTCCTTTATCTCCCTCATAGTTTACATTTCTAATGATTTAACAACTCTCATCGTTATCCCCTTCTCTTCATACCCTATTGATTGTCTTTACTTAGGCACTCACATATCACCCTTCATAGGCTATGACTGTAAAGGGATGGTATGGTTATAAAGGGATAGCATGAGGGAAATGCTAGGGGCAACAGAACTGTTCAGGATCCGGATTTTGGTGGTGGTTACAGGAAGGGTATACATGTTAAAAATCATAAACTTCCTTTTTGTCTTGCTGTGACGTTGGCCTTTAAATGTTTCTTTGCCACGCCTTCAAAATAGATCTTAAAAATAAATCAACAAGTACTTACAGAGTACATCGTTCAAGGCATTGTCCTATGTGCTGAGGAAGATATAAACACACAGAAGCAATGTTTCTGCCCTGAAGGAACTTATATTCTAATAAAATAGAGTTAGACCACACAAGTAACAGCAGTAAGATAAATTGTACTCATCTCTTAAAGGAAATACCAACAAAATGCTAGTTTGTGCTAGGAATCTATAGGAGGATAATTCTTCATTGAAGAGATGGCATTTAAGCTGAGTCTTGGAAAATGCACTGGTACTTGGCAGTCAAAAATAGAGACAAAGGACGTTCTGAAGAGAAGGAAAAGTATAGTGCACTTTACAGAGTTATAAGTTTTCCTATTATAGCTCATAAAAACTTGGGATCTACACCTCATGAATACTCACAACCTGTTTTATTCCATTTTGTGCTCGAAACTCTTAGAAACATTTTGGTCTGACGCTGCAGTCTCTTACAAGTAGTATTATGGCTTTCAACTTAATAATTTCGTTCATCTTTTTTATTCTGATTTTACTGGTTCTGTGGACAATGAACTATTTCTAACTCTTAATGTAGTCAACAGATAGTAAATATATAAGTGAAAAGTCTGATATTTCTGTAAAATTTTCTATTGACAGAATGAATTTGAGTAAATGGAGTTTTCAGAATATATAATGTTATAAAGTATTTCTGTAATACTTCTCTCAATTGCTTTCCTCTAGTTTTTCCTATTTAGGTGAATGAATCAAGTCTACTTAAAAGCAATCGTAATCTCTTTTTTTCCATAGGTTTTCTGTGAAGACCCTGATTGATCGGTCCTGCTTTGAGACAATTGATGATTCTTCTCCTGAATTTAACAATTTTGCCGCTATTTTGGAACAGATTCTAAGTCACCGGCTGAAAGGTAATAGCGCTAATGTATTATTTATTCTGCCAACAGCTCTCATATTAACAAGGTTGAAATTTTAGAAACCATACAGTCTGGTGTGTGTAGCAGCCAAGCAGCATCTTGAGAAACATAAAACTGATTTTAGAAGGTCTAATCTTTTGGCTGTGTTCCTGTAAAGAATCTCTATTCTTGGATTTATACCCATTTCCAGGATGCATTAAAAATATTGAATATATTAATTGACACATACAAGAAGCAGGATCACTTTCTATATGTAATTAAAATAAAAGTTTAAATTAAAAGGTAGCCCATCTTCAAAGATTACTAGTTGGTATTTTAATTAGTTTACAGAGAAGCATCCAGGCATTAAGTTTGTTTGCTTAATCTTTTCTTCATTAAACTCAGAATCTTTGAAAATTTTTTAGCTGTAAGTAGGTTAAAAAAGAGCTATGTAAAAGAGATGCTGGACTTTAAAAAAAATAAATCAGTAAATGTATTAATGTCAGAAATGTAAATCTCTTAAAATTTAAAAGGGAAAATGGGAGCTGTGTTCTCTCAGAATTATAAAATATTTTTAAATTAAAAATATACATCTGTAAAACATAGCTGATAACATCAAGAAATATTATGTAGTATAAATTTTCGTAATAATAAATAATAACTTTATCACAATTCCATTATCTAGTTTTCCTAAAGGAGACTTGATCTTAGATGTTTTCACTTAAGTTTTTATTATCTTTACAATCTTAATAGTATAGTAGTTTCAAATAAGTAATCTGTGTGGTAATATAATTTATGAGAATCTCAAATTTAATCTGAAGGTTAATCTGTTTTGTGCTTTTTGATGCTGAAAGCATCAGTTGAGCAGTCCTGTGGGCTTATAACAAATGGTTGGATTTAATAAATGGGGAAACAAAATCTGAATTCATTCAGCCCTTTGCAATTTAAAATGAGATCCATAAAAATCACTGGTGCTTTTCTGTTAAAAGTTTGTTGTTCTGTATTTTTAAAGGGTTATTTATTTTTCTTATTTTGCTGTTCTGTATTTTCTAAAATTTCTGTCATTAGTGTGTTACCTTTTATGAGAAAATAAGTTTTTATGAACGCAGAGCGTCTGAAAGTATTTTGAAATATTGTCATGGTTACTATATTGTGTGGTGATCGTATTTTAAAATTTTATACATAATCTTATAAATAATACTTTAAAACACATCAAGTACAGCAGAGCTTGATGTATCCTAATGTTCCAAGGATTTTATCATAAGACCTCAATTCCCTTCATTTGGTGTACCATTTAGCATTTAATTCGCTCACAGAATACGTAAACAACTCTAACAGAAAACAATTAGACCGTGTTGATATAGCCGTGCTGAGTTGCGGGGTTGACTAACTACCGCATAAGTGGACCCCTCCTGCATGCCTGTGTGCCATCTCCTGAGTCATGCCTCAGCAAAATACAGATCATAGGCCTTTAGACTTACTTCATCACCATGAATGTTATTTCTGAGAAGCCAGTGAACTACTGTGTTGAGAATAGAATCTCTAGTTGATTTATGGATAAGAATTCCACGAGTATGACAGTAAGACAGTAAGAAAGATGATCCAATGAGGTTTGTGTGAATTTTTTAAGCTAGGTAAGATTAATAATTCAAAACATGCTTTTTAAAAAAAGTACCTGTTGGGACTTCCTTGGTGGTGCAGTGGTTAATACTCCACACTTCCAATGCAGGGGGCATGGGTTCGATCCTTGGTCGGGGAACTAAGATCCCGCATGTCAGACATAAATTAAAAAATTTAAAATAAAAAAAAAGTTCCTATAGGCCGACTATGGTGGTCACTGTTATTACTATAGATATGAATTATGAAATGATCTGTAACTCTCAAGATGAGGTAGTTTATTAAAGATTCAAGTGTCTAGAAACTTCATATAATATTGCCCATTTTTTGGTATTCTAATATGTAATAAATTGCTTTTACTTTTGGAGACGTTATGTAATTATTTGGGAGGTTTTTTGAGTTTTTTGGTTTTTTAAATATTTATTTATTTGTTTTGGCCGCGCCGGGTCTTAGTTGCGGCAGGCGGGATCTTCTTTGCGGCATGTTTAGTTGTGGCATGCAGACTCTTAGTTGCGGCATGTGAACTCTTATTTGTGGCATGCATGTGGGATCTGGTTCCCGGAGCAGGGATTGAACCCAGGCCCCCTACATTGGGAGCATGGAGTCTTACCCACTGGACCACCAGGGAAGTCCTTAGAAGTTATATAATTATTTCAATAGTACAGTGTGTTCACTTAAAATTTAGTTATTTTTTATTTTTTTGCGGTACGTGGGCCTCTCACTGTTGTGGCCTCTCCCGTTGCGGAGCACAGGCTCCAGATGCACAGGCTCAGCGGCCATGGCTCACGGGCCCAGACGCTCCGCGGCACGTGGGACCTTCCCGGACCGGGGCACGAACCCGTGTTCCCTGCATCGGCAGGCGGAGTCTCAACCACTGCGCCACCAGGGAAGCCCAAAGTTTAGTTATTATAACAACTCATTTTTTCAATGTTTTTCTTGATAGAAGTACAAATTTAAAGTGTATAACTTCATGGGTTTATAAGATCTACTTTTCTCTAGCTACTTTTTATTTTTGAAATAAAAGGGTGTTTAGTTTATCAATTTTTTTCAGAGAAAACCAAAATTCATCCCCAGACACAATGTAGGCTGTGCTGACACAGGTAACAGGGAGAGCTTCATTCATTCTAACAGCCCCATTATTGAAAAACAAGGAGGCTTTTAAAATCACATATATTAATCTTGTTTGCAGTAATTCCTTAACAAGATGATGATCTTACTTTTCTGGACTATATTTGAGAACTAAGAATTAATACACCACCAAATGTAAAATAGATAGCTAGTGGGAAGCTGCTGCATAGCACAGGGAGATCAGCTCAGGGCTTTGTGACCACCTAGAGGGGTGGGATAGGGAGGGTGGGAGGGAGATGCAAGAGGGAGGAGATATGGGGATATATGTTTATGTATAGCTGATTCACTTTGTTATAAAGCAGAAACTAACACACCATTGTAAAGCAGTTATACTCCAATAAAGATGTTAAAAATAATAATAATAAAAACTATTTATTTCCTTTAAAAAAGGAAAAGAAAGAATTAATCACAGAATATAAAATTCAAAGAGGCCTTAGTTCATGTCTTCAGTTCAGTCATTTTTGGACTTTTACTTTAAAGCATACTTCTTCTCTCCAGCCCACTCCCACCTCCCCTAATAAAAGACACTGCAGATGCTAGACATGTAAGCGGACGGTCTGGTTGAAGCTGAGTAGGGAAATCGGGCATTTTGTCAGCTCGG
This sequence comes from Lagenorhynchus albirostris, assembly GCF_949774975.1. Lineage (NCBI taxonomy): Eukaryota > Metazoa > Chordata > Mammalia > Artiodactyla > Delphinidae > Lagenorhynchus > Lagenorhynchus albirostris. Next base: position 75,559,407 of record NC_083102.1, on the reverse strand, counting down.
CAGCAGTCACGCCCCAGTTCCACAGCACCACTTCAGGCAGCGCTGTGAATCATAGCTTAAAAATCACTACTCCAGTTTCCCTCCTGCTGAAGCCATCCGCTCAATGATATTTACAACCTGTGGACATACAGTCTTTGTTTTAATACTTCTGATATTGGGGAACTTAGGACAGTAAAGTAGGGCCATCAATTTTGGGGCAGTTTAGATTGTTAGAAAATTCTTATGTATAAGAAGCCAACTTATGTGACTGTGCTTTTCTGCCTCTTTAAAATTGTGGGCCTCATAAATATTAAACGATTGCTATTCTATAATTCTTTCTCCTTAGTTACCCTTTTTCTTTCCTCCAGGTAAAGTGTCTCTAGTTATTTCGATCTTCTGGAACCACTATAGTCTTAGTTATTCTTCTGGTTTATCACTGGTTTACCGAGATCTTAAAATGTGGTACTCAAAGCTGAGTAAAGTGCTTCAGATAGGCTAACTCCTGTAATTTGAGATTACAGTGACTTTTTGATTCCCGCATCACACTTTTGTTCACATTGAAATTAGGGCCAAGTAAAATCCCAAGGCTTTTAAAAAATTGCTTGTTTTATGTTTTAGATTCTCTAAATGAGTTGCCTGAGATCAAGTTTGAAAGGAATAAATGAAGTGTTATTTTCTTCATCATTCACTTTAGAGATAGATGAGGTGGCTATAAAATTGAAATTCTACTTCTGGGAAGGTAAAGTGAACATACTTTCCCCTATTTCTCCCACTTACTATAACCCAAAACCCTGGACCTATAAAACACAAGACTCTGAAAGGTAGGGAGAAGACGTCTAGGGACTTCAGGACCTTAAGAATGGCATGGTGGTGGGTTTCTTGGATTTTCTGGTTGCTTTACATCTGACACTGAGTACTGGATAAGCCAGTAGCTTGCAGACATCAACAAGCACATGTACACACACACAAACACACAGTCTGACAAGGACCTGCTCTTTCTAGCGAAAGGACCAGGAATAGAACAGCCTGGCAAGACAGAACACTTTTAGACAGTATCTGCTCTAGTTTAGTCAAATACCACAGAAAAAGTGTGGCACTACCCCTAGCCAGGCCTGAAGAGGCTGAATGGAGAACCTAGAAGTCCACCCTCATGAGACTGTAACAGGGCACCTCAACACCACCACAGTGTGGTATCAAGAAAGACCAAGCAGAGAGCTGGCACTTCTTCCCTTTTCGGTGGTTGTGAGCCTTCTCTTCCCACCTGCCCCCACAGTGTGTCAGTGGAGAGCCTGGACTTTCATCCCCACCCAGCAGTAATGAGGTTGTGTCGGAAGAGGTGTATTGGAGAGTTATATCTTTGACCATCACCCAGCGGGTGACAAGGCTACCCTCAGTGCATTGTCAGTCAGCCTGTACTCCCACCTCCACCCAGCGGTAATGAGGACCCCTCCTTCAAGTGTCAGTGAAGGCCAACCGGGAAACTTGGACTTCTCCCTCCACTTGCCAGTAATGAAATGTGGTGCCCTCCACCCTCTGACCTTCCCCTGATGGAGCAGTGTCATAGAACGCCAGTTAAAACAGAAGGTTTAGGGACTTCCCTGATGAAGCAGTGGTTAAGAATCCGCCTGCCAGTGCAGGGCACATGGGTTCAATCCCTGCTCCGGGAGGATCCCACACGCCGCGGAGCAACTAAGCTCGTGAGCCACAACTCCTGAGCCCGCTTGCCCCAACTACTGAAGCCCACGCACATAGAGCCCATGCTCCGCAACAAGAGAAGCCACTGCAATGAGAAGCCTGCGCACCACAACAAAGAGTAGCCCCCGCTCTCCACAACTAGAGAAAGCCTGCAGGAAGCAATGAAGATCCAACGCAGCCCAAAATTAATTATTTAAAACAAACAAACAGAAGGTTTAAATAAGATCATAGTCTCATAACATAGTATGAACATATCCAGGTTTCATTTGAAGATCACTTTTCATACCAAGAACCAGGAAGATCACAAGTTGCGTAACGAAAGACAATAGATGTCAACACTGAAATGATAAAAGGTGGTAGAATTACTGACAAAGATCACAGATCAGTCATGATAAAAATGCTTCACTGAGCAATTCCAAAGACACTTGAAACAAGTGAAAAAGTAGAAAACCTCAGCAAAGAAATAGAAGGGAAAAAGAAGAAGCAAGTGGAAATTTTGATATGGAAAAGTACAAAACTAAATTTAAAAGCTCAGTGGATAGGCTCAACAGGAAAATGGAGGGGAAAGAAGAAAGAATCAGTGAACTGGAAGACAAAACAATAGAAATTTCCTAATCAAATAACAGAGACTCAAAATAATCTAAAATTAGAAATAAGAGACTGAAAAAAAAAAAAGCCTCAGGGATCTGTGGGACCGTAAAAAAAGATCTAAAATTCCTGTCGTCAGAGTCCTCAAAGGAGAGGTGAAAGAGGAAAAGACTGAAAATGTACTCCAAGAAATAATGGCTGAAATTTTCTCAAATTTGGCAAGAGAGGTAAACATACAGATTCAAGAACCTAAGTGGATCACCGAGTAAATCCAAAGAAATACATGCCACAGCACATTATAATTAAACTTTTTAGAAATAAAGACAGAAAATGTTGAAAAGTAGCCAGAGGGAAATGATATCTTGTCTATAAGGGAAAAACGATTTGAATGATAGCAGATTTCTCATCAGAAACCATGGAAGCATTTCTGTCAACTGCTGAAAGTAAAATGTCCACACAGAATCCTATATCCAGCAGAATTAACCTTCAGTAATGAAGGGAATATCTAGACATTCTCAGATGATGGAAAACTAAGGGCACTTATCGCCAGCAGACTTAACTCTAAAACTGTGGCTAAAGAACCCTCTTTAAGCAGGAGTGAGTCATAAAAGAAGGAACTTTTAAAAGGAAAGAAGAAACATGGTAAACAAGAATGTGGGTAAATACAATAGGCTTTCCATTTTATTTTGTAGTTTTCTGTTTGTTTCCTCTGGTTTTGGTCTCTCTGTTTCCTTTTTCCTATTTTCCTGTGAGTTACTTGAAAATTTTTTAGAATTCCATTTTTATTCATCTCTAGTCTTTTTGAGTATATTTCTTTGTGTATATTTTTTAGTGGTCGCTCTAGGTATTACATTATATATACATAACTTGTCACAGTCTGTTAGTGTTATCATTTTCCAGACTGAAATTTAAAAACCTTACCTTTCTTCATAGACATTACTCTCCCTCATTTATAATTGTTTTAGATATTTCCCCTACATACATTTAGAATTAGTGTTATAATTTTTGTTTCCACCATCAAATTTAATTTAGAAAACTCAAGAGGAAAAGGCAAGTCTGTGGTTTCAGGTTGCTGTTTTGTCCAGCACACAGTCTGGGATAGACAAAGCAAAGGGACTTAACTGCTGTGTCATTTCTTGAGTTCCAAGGTCCCTAGACAATCTTCCTTTTATTCTCCACCTTCAGAATCTTCTTACAGTTTTTTTTTGCATATAATATCCAGGGTTTTTGGTTGTATTTAACCGGAGGAGAGTACACCTACTTTATCTTTTCTGGAACCAGCAGTCTCCTTTAATTTTGTAATGTGAAGAATTGCATCAGTAGTTTTTCTAATGTTAATTCATGCATATATACTTGGGAAAAATCTAACTTGAACCTCATGTATTGTTTTAGTGTACTTTATTTAGGATTTAGTTTTGATTCTGAGTTGATGAGCAAAATTTGTCATTTTTCTGTTTGGTACTTGTTTTGGTTTTTGTTATCAAGATTATATCACCTCATTAAACAAATGAAAGGTGTTTTATCTTTTATTATTCTTTGGAAGAATTTTGCATGAGCTTGCAATCATCTGTTAGGGAGAATTTGCCAGTAAAAACTGGGTCAAGCAGGGCGGGGCGGTGTGCATGCACAAGTGCACTTTAACAGCTAATTTACCTACTTTAATGCTTATAGGTCTGTTTAGGTTGTTGATTTCTCTATTCTATGTTCTGTTCTACAGTTGTCAATGTCTTCTATATCCTCTTAATTATTTACTCTCTAGTGAGTTGCCATTTTTCATTTCAGTGTGACACACTTAAAGTAGACGAATTCAACTGTGAATGGTTTAAAAAAGTCAAAGCTCACTGAAGAGATCTAAAGATAAGTCACATATTCATCCTTACGGCATTGTTAAAAGCTAAGATTCTGCTTTTTAAAAAAAACCCACTCCCTACCCTCATTGTTTACCAGCTGTCCCCCTCCTCTGAACGATATGGTATACAGTTGTTCTTCAATATCCATGGAGGATTGGTTCCAGGACCCCCTGGATACCAAAATCTGCAGATGCACAAGTCCCTTATATAAAATGGTGTAGCATTTGCATATAACCTACGCACATCCTCCCATAGAGTTTGAATCATCTCTAGATTACTTGTAATACTTAATACAATGTAAATGCTATGTAGATAATTGCCAGCACCTGGCAAATTCAAGTTTTGCTTTTTGGAACTGTCTGGAATTAAAAAAAAATTTTTTTCCATTCATGGTTGGTTGAATCCATGGATGCAGAGGGCCATCTGCATTTAATTCAGTCTGCTGTTAAAGAACGAAACAAAAGCTCCATTAGTGAATACCTGGTATTATTTTCTACACAGATGTCCCCTTTTGTGTCCCTAATATTGATTATTAGTTATTTTTCTCTTTTTTCATGAGCACTATTGCCAGAGATTTGTTCATTTTATTAGTCTTTCAAATAATTAATTTTTGGCTTTGTTGATTTCCTTCTCTCCAAATACTGCTTTGGCTACCTGTACAAGTTTGGATATGTATTATGTTTACTAATATTCATTTTTAAGTAATTTCTACTTTTCATGATTATTTCTTCTTTGACTTAGTGTCATTTGGAAGTTTAGTTTTAATGTTTCTGAAAATAGCTTTTCATTTTTACTTCTATGTTAATTGAATTATGGTCAGAGAATTTGTTCTGTATGGCAGATTTTTTTGAAAGTTGTAAGATTTGCTTAATGGCCTAGTTTATGATTAGTTTTAATAAATGTTCCATATTGAGAAGAATGTGTATTCTCTAACTGTTGATTATGTTTTTCAAATGCTAGTCACATTTTTGTCAGTTTGATCTGTATATAACTTAGAAATTTTGAACTATTTTATTATTCTGATGGATTTATCAGGTTATTCTGGTAGATATGTCTCTTTTTGCTGTCTGTATTTTGAGTCTATTTGATGCATTCAGTTTCAGGGTTTTTGTAAATTCCCTTATTTTCTGTTTATTTTTCATTTTTGGCCTCTTAAGTATTTCCGTGGGGTTTTTTGTATGCTTGCTATGTTTAAAAGTGTATCTATTATATTTTATCCAGCATTTCTAATTTCCTTTTGTGTTGGGAGGAAAGATTTTCCTATAATTACATGTTTCCACTTGAAAGACAAATTCTTGCTATTGCTAAAGAGAGTTCTAAAACTTTTTCTTTTCTTTGAAAATTATCATTGCCCTTTGTTGTTGATTTGAGTGAACAGTTAAACTTAATGGTCAAAATGTATAATGTTGAGGTAAAACAAGTCTGGCACCAATAGTAAGAATTCATTATTTCCTTTTAGATCGTTTCTATTGTCATGTAATTAAAAAAAAATTTTAATTAAAAAATACTCAGGTGTATATATCTGTATATTATATATCACAATGCTATAGTAATATATAATCACTACATTATATATATTCATATTTAGGTAATACAGTATATAATGTATTATATATTTTTTTAAGTTTAGATCCTTTTTCCTATTTCCCTTTTTGTACATAAATTCACCCATTTCCATCCTCTAGCCCTGGCTTTTAAATACTTTTTTGTTCCTGTAGATATAAGGTTTTTTTCTACTTGACATTGAGGTCTATTTCTGGTTATTACCCACTGAAACTATTACTTGAGTAACCATTTCAATTTCCACTTCAGTGGCGCTCTTCTGTTTCCTCTTTATTCCCTTCTAGCCAGTTCCTAATAAGCTTTTCCTATAGGTGGATTTTCTCCTTCCTCTTCTATGTATTACTGCGTTCTAAACTCTCCATTTCAATTTTCTTAGCTCTGGAAATTTTCCTAAGAAAACTTGCCTGATTTTTCTACTGTATCCTTTTTCAGACAGCATGGGTTCTGTTTATCTTATGTCTTTTAGTATGCCATACACTTTACCATACTATAGCCTTCAAAAAGTTAACTCAACTTATGATGCTAGAGAAGGTGGAGTAAGTTCACTACTACCCTAACTCTCTGTCTTAGCATCCTTGGGCTGACAGGACAAAATGCCACAGACTGGGTGGCTTAAACAACATAAATTTATTTCTCACAGTTCTGGAGCTTGGCAAGTCCAAGACCAAGGTGCTGGCTGATTGAGATTTTGGTGAGAGCTCTTTTCCTGGCTTGTAGATGGTTGCCTTCTTGCTGTGTCCTCAGACGGCAGAGAGAAAGAGAATGAGAGTGCTTTGTGGTGTCCCTTCTTATAAGGACACTAATCCTACAGGATCAGGACCCTACCCTTATGACCTCATTTAACATTAATTACCTCCTTATAGGCCCTATCTCCAAATATAGTCACGTTGGGTGTTAAGGTTTCAACATAAGACTTCGGGGGTAATCAGTTCAGCCCACAGCACTCTTCTACCGATTGCAGTTAAAAACTCTGGACAGAATGCAACAAGCAACTACTTATATACTTCGGAAAGTAAACAATAGCAGCCAGGTTGGGGAGAGAGATCAAAATCTGAAGAAGAACCATCATAGGAATGAGTGTCCTTTGTATTTTTTTCCCTCCTATATCCTCAGCCTTAACCTGAGGGGCCTTTGTCTTTAATTGTGCTATGGATGCAGACAACAGCAAAGACTCCAACAGTAACCTTCTCTTTCTGGCCAGAGTATCTGGAAAAGGTCCCTCTGTGAGCCAGAGAGTATTGAGGCTTCCCATTTTTTCTCTTTTTTCTTGCTGCTTTCCCCCAAGAGCTGCTTGAGTTGCCCAGGATTGTGCCGTCGTGTGAGAGGCTAAAACTCTAAAACTTTTTATTTACATTAATGTTGCAGGAAAAGGAAGGATCTGGGGGCTGGAGTCTATCAGGGAAGAGAGCCCTGGAAAGGGGAATGCCCTAATTCTGTATGTAATGACCAGCATAAGTTCTGGCCTCACACCCAAGAATGTGAGGACTGAGCTAGGATGCAAACCACCACCCAAATCCCAGAGCGGGATATATATCGGTAAGGCCCAAAGAAGCATAGCTAAGGCTTTACAAACTGAACTTAAATTGTAACCACTGCCCACATAAAGCAAGAAAGAACTTGGCTATCTGAATCTAACTGGGTCGATTGCCTACCAAAAACACCCAAAACAAAACAAAAATCAACATATTTTAGGGATTGTAATAGGATTTAGAGTGTCAAGATAATATTTAAAACATCCAATACAAAGCTTAAAGTTACTTCATGTATAAAGAACCAGGAAAATATGACCAATTGTCAGAGGAAAAGACAATCAAAGATGCCAATCCCGAGATAAGTTATCAGGCAAAGATGTTAAATCAACCATTAAAACCATGCTCCATGATGTAAGGTAAATATTCTTGAAATGAATAGAAAGATAGAAGTTCTGAATTGAGAAATAAAAACCTCATAAAGGACCACGTGGAAATTTCTGTACATAAAAGCAAAATATCTGAAAACATTTACTAGGTGGGGTTCTATAGCAGACTGGAGATAATAGAGCTGTGTATGAATTTGAAAATAGATCAATAGAAATTATCCAAACTGAAGAACCAGAGCCTCAGGGACCTGTTGGACAATAGCAGAAGATATAATGTTTGCATCATTGGAATCCCAGAAGGAGAGGGGCAAGAGATTGGTGCAGAAAATACGTTAAAAAATATATAAAGCTATAAGTTCCTGGATCTGGGAAAGGAATAAACTTATTGGTCCAAGAAGCTTAGCAAACTTCTGAAAAGGTAAACTCAAAGTTAAGCGCTCCGAGATACATCATAACTAAACTTCTGAAAATAAAAGATAAAAAATCTCGAAAGCAGACAGAGAAATATAGTACATTATGTACAGGGAGGGACAATTCAAATGACTATAGGTTTTTCATCAGGAACCGCGGAAGAGAGTGGAAGAACATCTTAAAATTCTGAAAGCAAAGAACTGCCAACTCAGAATTCTGTATGCAGTGAAAACATACCTCAGAGATGAAGGCAAAATAAAGAAATACTCAGATGAAGGAAAAGTAAGAATTGTTACTAGTAGACCTGGTCTAAAAGAAGTGCTAACTAAAGTTCTTCAGACTAAAAGGAGATGATACCAAGGAAACTTAGAACTTTGTGAATGAAGAAGGAGCAACAGAAATGGTAAATATCTGAGAAAATATAGCAGATTTTTTTCCTTCAACATTTTTAAAATATAACTGTTGAAAGCAAAAATTACAACATTTCTTGAGAGGTTTCAGTGTTTGCATATATAATGTAAATGACATTTAAAACAAAGAGGGGAAAGTAAAGGGACCTATGTGGTCATATATTTTACTTGAAATGGTAAAATATTAACTCTAAGTAGACTGCTAAAGGTTAGTTTTTTTTTTAATTGGAGTATAGTTGATTTACAATGTTGTGTTAGTTTCAGGTGTACAGCAAAGTGAATGTTATATGTATACATATATCCGTTCCTTTCCCATATAAGTTATTACAGAATATTGAGTCGAGTTCCCTGTGCTATACAGTAGGTCCTTATTACCTATTTTATATATAGTAGTGTGTTTATGTTAATCCCGATCTCCTAATTTATCACTTCCCCCGACACTTCCCCTTTTGTACCATAAGTTTGATTTCAAGATCTGTGAGTCTGTTTCTGTTTTGTGAATAAGCTCACTTGTATTTTTTATTAGATTCCACATATAAGTGATATCATATGATATTTGTCTTTTTCTGTCTGATTTACTTCACGTAGTATGATAATCTCTAGGTCCATCCATGTTGCTGCAAATGGTGTTATTTTGTTCTTTTTTATGCCTGAGTAATATTCCATTGTATATATGTACTACATCTTCTTTATCTGTTTCTCTGTCAGTGGACATTTAGGTTACTTCCATGTCTTGACTATTGTAAATAGGGCTGCAGTGAACACTGGGGTGCATGTTATCTTTTCGAATTACGGTTTTCTCTGGGTATATGCCCAGGAGTGGGATTGCTGGATCATATGGTAGCTCTATTTTTAGTTTTTTAAGGAACCCCCATACTGTTCTCCATAGTGATTGTACCAACTTACATTCCCACCAACAGTGTAGAGGGTTCTCTTTTCTCCACACCCTCTCCAGCATTTATTGTTTGTAGATTTTTTGATGATGGCCATTCTGACTGGTGTGAGGTGATACCTCATTGTAGTTTTTTTTTTTAAGGTATTTAAAATTTTTATTTATTTATTATTTTTGGCTACATTAGGTCTTTGTTGCTGTGCGCGGGCTTTCTCTAGTTGCGGTGAGCAGGGGCTACTCTTTGTTGCGGTGCATGGGCTTCTCATTGTGGTGGCTTCTCTTGTTGTAGAGTATGGGCTCTAGGCGCCCGGGCTTCAGGAGTTGTGGCACCTGGGCTCTAGAGCACAGGCTCAGTAGTTGTGGCGCATGGGCTTAGTTTCTCCACGGCATGTGGAATCTTCCCAGACCAGGGCTCGAACCTGTGTCCCCTGCATTGGCAGACGGATTCTTAATCACTGCGCCACCAGGGAAGCCCCTTATTGTAGTTTTGATTTGCATTTCTCTGATAATTAGTGATGTTGAGCATCTTTTCGTGTGCTTTTTGGCCATCTGTATGTCTTCTTTGAAGAAACGTCTATTTAGATCTTCCACCTATTTTTTGATTGAGTTGTTTGTTTTTATATTGAGCTGCATGAATATATTTTGTATATTTTGGAGATTAATCCCTCGTAGGTCGCTTTATTTGCAAATATTTTCTCCCATTTTGTGGGTTGTCTTTTCATTTTGTTTATGGTTTCCTTTGCTGTGCAAAAGTTCTTAAGTTTAATTAGGTCACATTTGTTTTTTAGTTTTTTTTTATTATAAAAGTCAGTTTATTTTCCCTTTCTGTGTTTTGTATTTTCCCTTTTTGTCAGTAATGAGCAATTAACTGATTGGGAATCTGCTTGATTAAATAAATTAGCAAGTTCATAAACACACCACATTTAAGAGTATGGAGCAAGAGGTTGAAAAATATTCCGTAACCCAATGCAAATTAGGCAGTCCTCAAAATTGAACATTTTTCGCCTGTTTATTTCCATAATTTAAAATATATATACAGTATGACCTTAAAATATTGATAATTAGTATAAAATTCACAGCTTTGAAGACATATATTCTACAAACTTCTAAAGAATAGATACGTAGATATGCCTCAGGCCTTAGTAATCCATTAATGTGATTCAGTGTCACATACTTAACGCTTACAGGGCCAAAAGGTCTTTCTTCTTTCTCTAATTCTAGTCTTCAGCTGAGGTAACGCAAGGAACCCGGTTGTGACACAGATCAATGCTCTGAAAATAGGGCTAAGCCAACTACCTTCCTAGTGGATCCTAAAGTTCCCAGAGAACAAATCTGGTTGAGTACTTTGGTTGTAAGTTACACACTGGAATGTTCACAGTTGAGGTACATTATGGTCCTTGAAAGGAAGACTGAAGACTTCCAGGAGTCAAAGGGAATTCTGAATGAAGACGGAGGAGAGCAAGTTGGCAATCATTTGAAGGTATTTCTGCTTCTGGAGCTGAATGACTTTAGAGCAGATACAGAGTGAGAGCCAATCAGCATGTAGTGTGATGTTTTCCCCACCGTGGTTAACAAAGGGATTCTCTGTCCAAGGCATGCTTACACTGGACCTGGCTGGAGTGCTTTATCCAGATTTGATGCGTCAGAGATGAGCCACTCTGCAAACTCGTGACCAAGCAAAATGCAACGATCCTTTCTATTCGTGGAGCATGTCGTTGGTACAAACCATGCATGAATGCCTCGTGGTCACTTGGCTTTCCAGGCTGGAGGACTAGGTCCGAGTCCAATATAGCATTTACGGTTAAAAGGATAAACCTTCACAGGCCACCAAAGACACTGGCAGGTTCATAGGCCATTCAGTATATTCATGAAACAACAGCGATAAAAATCATTAATTATTCCTGTAGTGTAGAAAAACAGCCCAGCCTTCACTTTGGTCAGCATCTACGGTGGCTGACACTGTTGAAAGAGGCTTGACAGTCTGAGGTTATGCTGGAGCTCTTAAGACAACCCCAAAGTAAGGTGAATGAAAAGGAATAGTCCTGATGTGTCTCCTATTTTTCTTGTTCTTTTGTGGGCACTGGTCACTCACTCAATATGCGAGCTTGTCGTCCTTGCGTAAGATAGCATATTTCCCTCACTATTAATGGTGAAATAAATAGAACTGTGCAAATTGTCATAAGAATGAAAAAGTAGAAAACCCACATCCATCCTGGGTTGTCCTGGATCAAAGACACTAAATACTGGCTCACCGCAGCTCCAGTGCTCCCGGTTCCATCAGCTATTCTGTGATGATCGCCAAAGCCTCACTGCTCCCTTGGATCAGCTCTTGATGACCCAGGTCCTCAGAAATAGCAGAGCTAATCATATTAGAAGGTCCACCAATAAAAAATCCTGTGACAGCCGTCAGAAGTGCATTGATAGACTTATTGTTTGGAGAATAACTACATCCAACAAGGGACCTGACTGCCAGAAGCAGACTGAGAGCTAACACCGGGGCTCTCTTCTGTAGCACATAAGAGATGAAGCCTTGCAGAGTTCCACCTATAATTCCTCCAACATTGTATCAAATGGACAGCTTGTCGGCTTCAGCCTCCTTCCATCCGAAGTTATTACTCAGATAAAAGGGCAACCAGAAGAAGAAGGAGTAATTCACTAACTTCAAGCAGGCACAGGCCAGTGAATATGCTATAACTCCAGGAAGGCAACAAGCTTGGTAAAAGCTTATCGCCTTGACTTGGGTAACAGACTTGCCTTCTTGGATTGAGTAATTAGGATCAGCTTCATCTTCATTTTCAGCACCATTAATTAATGGCCTGTGCAAATCTTCTTCAAAATCTTCTGCCTCAATACCTGGGAGACCAATTTCTTTGGGTGACGCGAGGAGTCTAAAGAAGATGATGATCCCACCAGCAAACTGCACAGCCGCTGTCACCACAAAGCCATACTCATAACCATACTGCAGAACAGAAGAAGCTAGACACGGTCCCAAAATATTGCCCACTGAGGCACAGGCACTCCAGAGACCAAAAACAACTCCTCGTCCAGCTTTCCCAAACCATTTGCCCATAACAGTAACCACACAGGGCCAACCAGTGGACTGCAGCAGGCCATTCACGATCCACAGGCTGCAGTACAGCCCCTTGCTGTAGAAATGCAGCCATTCTGTGAGAGTACCAGAGACAAACACCACGAATGCAGAGGAGCACATGCCAAAAGACAGAACCCATCACAAATTAAGCTGATCCCCGACGATACTGCTGATGAAAAGGCCCACAGCGTAGGAGAGGAAAACAGTGTCGAGTGTTCCGAGGAAAAGAATGGCTTCCTCTGCACTGGGAAACAAAAGGTTGCTGCTCCAGATCTCTACAGGCAGTTCAGTTGACTTGTTAAAAGCACTTGGGGTCCACTGCTTAGAGATACTGACTTTGACATTGCTAAGTGTTTTTCTTGATGCATGGAGCAACGAGTAACTGAAGAAGGTGAGCAGGAACATGAGCACATGATGATGGCTGAACCGGGAGAGCAAAGTTCCTCTTTGAAAAATATTTGGCCAGGCCATGTTCCTCCTGACCTTCCTTCTCACCTTGACCTTAAAGTCAGGTGAGGCCAGGCCATGTTCCTCCTGACCTACCTTCTCACCTTGACCTTAAAGTCTGGATAATGAATGGTTTACATCGTTTCTTCTTTCCGAGTCCTGCAGTAGTCGTCGTGCTCCAGCCGGCTGCTCTGCTCACTCCACTGCGCCTGCAACCCCGCCACTCACGTTTGTTTTTGTTTTTATTTTCATTACTCTAGGAGGTAGATCCAAAAAGATATTGCTGTGATCTATGTCAAAGAGTGTTCCGACTGATTTCCTCTAAGACTTTTATAGTATCTGGCCTTACATTTAGGTCTTTGATCCATTTTGAGTTTATTTTTGTGTATGGTGTTAGGGAGTGTTCTAATTTCATTCTTTTACATGTAGATTTCTAGTTTTCCCAGCACCACTTATTGAAGAGACTGTCTTTTCTCCATTATAAAGTCTTGCCTCCTTTATCAAAGATAAGGTGACCATAGGTGTGTGGATTTATCTTTGGACTTCCAGCATTGTACATTGATCTATATTTCTGTGTTTTGTGCCAGTACCTTACTGTGTTGATTACTGTAGCTTTGTAGTATAGTCTGAAGTTAGTTAGCTGATTCCACCAGCTCCGTTTTTCTTTCTCAAGATTGCTTTGGCTATTCAGGGTCTTTTGTGTTTCCATACAAACTGTAAAATTTTTAGTTCTAGTTCTGTGAACAATACCATTGGTAATCTGATATAGATTGCATTGCATCTGTAGATTGCTTAGGGTAGTATAGTCATTTTCACAATATTCTTCGAATCCAAGAACATGGTATATCTCTCCGTCTGTTTGTGTCATCTTTGATTTCTTTCATCAGCATCTTACAGTTTTCTGAATACAAGTCTTTTGCCTCCTTAGGTAGGTTTATTACTAGGTTTTTTTATTCTTCTTGATGCAGTGGTATACGATATTTGTTTTTCTCTTTCTGACTTCAGATGCATTGGTAAATGGGATTGTTTCCTTAATTTCTCTTTCTGATCTTTCATTGTTAGTATATAGGAATGCAGGAGATTTATGTGTATTAATTTTGTATCCTGCAACTTTACCAAATTGATTGAGGAGCTCTAGTAGTGTTCTGGTAGCATCTTTAGGATTTTCTATTTATAGTATCATGTCATCTGCAGACACTGACAGTTTTATTTCTTCTTTCCCAGTGTGGATTCCTTTTATTTCTTTTTCTTCTCTGATTGCTGTGGCTAGGACTTCCAAAACTATGTTGAATAAAAGTGACAAGAGTGGACATCCTTGTCTTGTTGCTGATCTTAGAGGAAATGGTTTCAGTTTTTCACCATTGAGAATGATGTTAGCTGTGAGTTTGTTGTATATGGCCTTTATTATGTTGAGGTAGGTTCCCTCTATGCCCACTTTCTGGAGAGCTTTTATCATAAATGGATGTTGAATTTTGTCAGAAGCTTTTTCTGCATCTATTGATATGATCATATGGTTTTTATTCTTCAGTTTGTCAATGTAGTGTATCACATTGTTTGATTTGTGTATATTGAAAAATCCTTCCATCCCTGGGATAAATCCCACTTGACCATGGTGTGTGATCCTTTTACTGTATTGTTGGATTTAGTTTGCTAGTATTTTGTTGAGGATTTTTGCATCTATGTTGATCAGTGATAGTGGCCTGTAATTTTCTTTTTTTGTGGTGTCTTTGTCTGGTTTTGGTATCAGGGTGATGGTGGCCTCATAGAGTGAGCTTGGGAGTGTTCCTTCCTCTGCAATTTTTTGGAAGAGTTTGAGAAGGATGGGTGTTAGCTCTTCTCTGAATGTTTGATAGAATTCACCTGTGAAGCCATCTGGTCCTGGACTTTTGTTTGTTGGAAGATTTTTAATCACAGTTTCAATTTCATTACTTGTGATTGATCTGTTCATATTTTCTATTTCTTCCTGGCTCAGTCTTGGAAGGTTGTATGTTCCTAAGAATTTGTCCATGTCTTCTAGGCTGTCTGTTTTATTGGTATATAGTTGCTTGTAGTAGTCTCTAATGATCCTTTGCATTTCTGTGGTGTCATTTGTAACTTCTCCTTTTTCATTTCTAATTTTGTTGATTTGAGCCCCCTCCTTTGTTTTCCGTGATGAGTCTGGCTAAAGGTTTATCTATTTTGTTTATCTTTTCAAAGAATGAGCTTTTAGTTTCATTGATCTTTTCTATTGTTTTCTGTGTCTCTATTTCATTTATTTCTGCTCTGTTCTTTTTTATTTCTTCTACTAATTTTGGGTTTTGTTTGTTCTTATTTCTCTAGTTGTTTTAGGTGTAAGTTTAGGTTGTTTATTTGAGATTTTTCTTGTTTCCTGAGGTAAGACTTTATTGCTATAAACTTTCCTCTTAGAACTGCTTTTGCCAGGAGCCATAAGTTTTGGATCATCGTGTGTTCATTGTCATTTGTCTGTAGGTATTTTAAAAAATTTATTTATTGTATTTATTTTATTTTTGTCTGTGTTAGGTCTTTGTTGTTGCATGCGGGCTTTCTCTAGTTGTGGCAAGTGGGGGCTGCTCTTTGTTGCGGTGCACGGGCTGTAGGCACATGGGCTTCAGTAGTTGTGGCATGTGAGCTCAGTAATTGTGGCTTGCGGGCTCTAGAGCGCAGGCTCAGTAGTTGTGGCGCATAGGCTTTGTTGCTCCGCAGCATGTGGTATCTTGCTGGACCAGGGCTCAAACCCATGTCCTCTTCATTGGTAGGTGGATTCTTAACCACTACGCCACCAGAGGAGCCCTCTCTAGGTATTTCTTAATATCCTCTTTGATTTCTTCACTGATCCATTGGTTGTTTAGTAACATACTGTTTAGCCTCCATGTGTTTGTGCTTTTTACAGTTTTTTTCTTGTAATTGATTTCTAATTTCACAGCATTGTGGTCAGAAAAGATGCTTGATATGATTTCAACTTTCTTAAATTTACCAAGCCTTGATTTGTGACCCAAGATGTGATCTATCCTGGAGAGTGTTCCATGTGCACCTGAGAAGAAAGTGTATTCTGCTTTTGGATGGAATGTTCTATAAATATCAGTTAAGTCCATTGATGTAATGTGTCATTTAAGGCCTATGTTTCTGTATTGATTTTCTGTATGGATGATCTGTCCATTGGTGTAAGTGGGTTGTTAAAATCCCCCACTATTGCTGTGTTACTGTTGATTTCCCCTTTTATGGTGTTAGCATTTGCTTTATATATTGAGGTGCTCCTATATTGGTTGCATATATATTTACAATTGTTATAACTTCTTCTTGGACTGATCCTGTAACCATTATATAGTGTCCTTCCTTGTCTATTGTAACACCTTTATTTTAATATTTTAAAGTCTCTCTTGTCTGATACGAGTGTTGCTACTCTTTCTTGTGATTTCCATTAACATGGAATACCTTTTTCCATCCCCTCACTTTCAGTCTCTGTGTGTCTCTAGATGTGAAGTGGGTGGCTTGAGAGCATATATACGGGTCTTGTTTTTGTATCCATTCAGCCAGTCTGTGTATTTTGGTTGAAGCATTTAATCCATTTACATTTAAGGTAATTATTGATAGGTATGTTGCTATTGCCATTTTCTTAATTGTTTTGGATTTGTTTCTGTAGGTCTTTTTTCTTCTGTTCCTCTTTTTGTTCTCTTGTGATCTGATGATGGTCTTTAGTGTTGTGTTTGGGTGGGGTTTTTTTGTGTGTATGTATCTATTGTAGTTTTTTGGTTTGCAGTTCCCGTGAGGTTTTGATATAGCAGTCTATATATATACAAGGTTGTTTTAAGTTGCTGGTCTCTTAATTTCAAATGCATGTCCCATTTCCTGCATTTGTACTCTCCTCTTATCATGGCTGTTGGTTTTGATATCATATTTGTGTGTGGATGATTTCCTACTTTTACTGTATGGCTGCCTCTACTGGTGAGCTTTCACATTTGTGACTTTCTTGTTTTTAGTTGTGGCCTCTTTTTTTTTTTTTCCTGCCTACAGAAGTTCCTTTAGCATTTGTTCTAAAGCTGGTTTGGTAGTGCTGAATTCTGTTAGCTTTTGCTTGTCTATAAAGCTTTTGATTTCCCTATCGAATCTGAATGAGAGCCTTGCTGGGTAGAGTTTTCTTGGTTGTCGGTTTTTCCCTTTCAGCACTTTAAATATATCATGCCACTCCCTTCTGGCCTGGAGAGTTCCTGCTGAAAAATAAGCTGTTAACTTTATAGGGATTCCCTTGTATGTTATTTGTTGCTTTTCCCATGTTGCTTTTAATATTTTTGTGTTTAATTTTTGTCACTTTAATATGTGTCCTGGTGTGTTCCTCTTTGGGTTTATCCTGTATGGGACTCTCTGCACTTCCTGGACCTGAGTGTTTCCTTTCTCACTTTAGGCAAGTTTTTGGCTATAATCTCTTCAAATATTTTCTCAGGCCCACTCTCTTTCTCTTCTTCTTTTGGGACCCCTATAATGCAAATGTTGGTGCATTTAATGTTGTCCCAAAAGTCTCAAAGGTTAGGTTTTACATTGTAATTCCTAAAGCAATGACTATAGAACAGCTAAGAGATCCAGTAAAAATCCAATAGATAAATTAAAATGGAATGCTGAAAATATTAAAATTACCCAAAGAAGGCAGGGGGAATAAAGGATAAATGGAAAACAATGAAATGGTAGACCTAAATCCAATTGTATTATTAATTACATTGAATATAAATCATCTAGACACACCAATTAAAAGAGATTGTTTGGATTAAAAAAATGTTAATTTTTAAAAAAACGTTTAATATAGTGATACAGATAGTTTAAAAGTAAAAGATATAAAAAGATATTTTTATAAAACAGAGCTTTAGGGCTTCCCTGGTGGCGCAGTGGTTGAGAGTCCACCTGCCGATGCAGGGGACACAGGTTTGTACCCCGGTCCGGGAAGATCCCTCATGCTGTGGAGGGGCTGGGCCTGTGAGCCATGGCCACTGAGCCTGCGCGTCCAGAGCCTGTGCTCCGCAATGGGAGCAGGCCACAACAGTGAGAGACCCGCGTACCACAAAAAAACAAAAAACAAAAACAAAAAAACCCCCCAGAGTTTCAAAAAGCAAAAGCTGGTAGAACTGACTGGAGATTAAAGACAGAAAAATCCACAGTTGTACTTATCAACTACAGCACTCTTCTCATGGTAATCAGTAGGTCAAGTAGACAGAATATCAATAATACAAGAGATCTGAACAGCATTGTTAACCAACTGACTTAATTGACATTAATAAAACACTCCACCCAGTAACAGCAGGTTGTATGTTCTTTTCAAGGGCAAATGGGACATTCAAAAATATCTTATTCTGAGCCATAACACCAACCTTAACCCATTTGAAAGAATTAAAATCATTCAAAATATGTTCTCTGACTGTAACAGACTTAAACTAGAAATTGAGAACAGAAAGATCTGAAAAATCACCAAATATTTGGGAATAAAAAAAAATTGTGAGTAACTCATGGGTCAAAGAGGAAGTCTCAAGGAAAATTAGCAAGTATTTTGAACTAAATGAAAAATGAAATGCATCATATCCAAGTTTATGGGATGCAGTTAAAGCAGTGCTTAGAGGCATATTTAAGTCATTAAAAGCTTATGTTAGAAAAGAAGAAAGGTTTAAAGTTAATAAGCTAAGATTCCACCTTAAGAAACTAGAAAAATGAGAAAACTAAACCCAAAGCAAGTGGAAAGAACAAAACAATAAAGATAAAAGCAGAAATTGATAAAATTAAAAACAGTAGATAAAACCAATCATGTGAAAGGCTGTTTTTTTTTAAACATCAATAAAATTCATAAACCTCTAGTTAGAGTGACCAAGAAAAAGAGAAGACACAAGTTACCAGTATCAGGAATGAAAGTGGACATATCATTATAGACCCTATATTCAAAGGATAAGTAAATTCTATGATCAGCTCTTAACATAAATTTGACTTGGATGAAATGGACCAATTTCTTCAAAGACAAATCCTAACAAGAGTTACAAAGAAATAGATAAGTTGACTAGGCCTATATCTATTAAAGAGATTGAACAGGTAGTTGAAAACCTTCCAACAAATGAAACTCCAGGCCTACATGGTTTTACTGTTGATTGTGACCAACGACTTAAGAAAGAAATAATAATAATCCCACTCAATCTTTACCAGAAAATAGGAGGGGAGAGAATATTTCCCACTTCATCTTATGAGGTCAGCATTAGCCTGATGCAAAACTAGACAAAATATTACAAGAAAAGGAAACTGTATACCACTACCCCTCATGGAAATAGATACTGGAATCCTCAATTAAATATTAACAAATCAAGCCCTGGAATGCAAGGACATTTCAGTATTTGAAAATCAGTTCATGTATTTCATTTTATTAACAGACTAAAAACATTAATTCATGATAAAACTACTCCGTAAACTAGGTATGAGAAGAGAACTTCCTTAAATGGTCTTAGTGCATTTGGATTACTTTAACAGAATACCATAGACTGGATGGCTTATAAACAACAGAAATTTGCTGTGTCTTCACATGGTGGAAGGAGTGAGGGCTCTTTCTCGGTCTCTTTTATAAGGCCCTAATCCCATTCGTGAGGGCTTATGATGTGATAACCTCCTCAGCGCCCCACTTCCAAATACCGTCATCTTGGGGATTAGGTTTCAATACTGGGGGGACACAAACATTCAGTAAGATACAAACATTCAGTAGCAGGCATCTACAGATGTCTACAGCAGGGTTTCTCAACCTTAGTACTATTGACATTTTAGACGAGATAATTCCTCTAAAACTCAACATTGTTAAGATGTCAGTTCTTAACATTGTTAAGATGTCTGTATTGATCGATAGATTCAATGCACTTTCATAATCTTAGCAGGTTTTTTTGTAGATATCAAGCAGATTCTATAAATGGCTAAACAAAGTAAGTAGAAAAGGCAAAACAATTTCACAAGGGAAGAACAAAGTTGGACACTCAAGCTCTCTGATTTCAAGACGGTCAGGATACAATGATTAAAAGAGTGTGTTATTGGTGAAAGCTTTTACATATAGATCAGTGGAATGGAACAGAGTCCAGAAATAGAGGCACACAAATATGCTTGATTGGTTTTGGCTAAGTTGAAAAGGCAATTCACTGGTGAATTGATAATCTTTTTCAACAAATGGTGCTGGAACAATGGGATTACTGTATGCAAAAAATGAACTATGAGTCATACCTCACACCACATACAAGAATTAATTCAAAATGGATCATAGACTAAATGTAAAAGTATAAAAACCTTAAGAATATAAAACATCTTTGTTACATTCAATTAGGCAAACAGATTTTAGATAAACCAATAGAAGCATAATCCATAAAAGCAAAAAATAATGAAGTGTTGACCTCATCAAAATTAATAACTTTTGTCTTCCAGAAGACATTGTTAAGAGAGTAAGACAAGCCATAGGCTGGGAGAAAATAGTTGCGAATCACATATTTGACAAAGGGCTTGTGTCCAGGATATCCCAAGAACTATAAACATGTAATATTATGAAAAGAACTAACCGAATTTAAAAATGGGCAAAAGGTTCGAACAGATACTTCACCAGTGAAAATATACAAATGGCAAGGAAACACATGAAAATGTGCTCATTATCATTAGGTACTTGGGAAGTGCAATTAAAACCACAATCAGGCCCTACTGCACACCTATACCAAGTTGTAGTGGGGATGTGGAGAAATTGGAACTCTCATGTGTTACTGGTGGGAATGCAGAATAGTTTCCCAGAAATCTCACTCCTTTACTCAAGAGAAATGGAAACTTATCTTTACACAAAGACCTGTTCATAGCAGCCTTATTCATAATCACCAAAAACTGGAAACAGCCCACATGTCCTTTATG
Source organism: Lagenorhynchus albirostris (assembly GCF_949774975.1). Lineage (NCBI taxonomy): Eukaryota > Metazoa > Chordata > Mammalia > Artiodactyla > Delphinidae > Lagenorhynchus > Lagenorhynchus albirostris. The sequence continues at coordinate 75,538,736 of NC_083102.1, read as the reverse complement.
TGATGACTAGATAAACCAACTGTTATATATCCATACAATGGACAAAGTGAGCGATAAAAGGAAAAAACTTCTTTCTACACACAACAACCTGCGTGAATCTCAAATGTATTATGCTAAGTGAGAGAAGTGAAACTCTTAAGGTTAAATACTGTATGCTTCCATTTATATGACATTCTAGAGAAAGCTGAACTATTGTGTCAGACTTCTCTGGTTATCAGGGGTTAGAGTTTGGGGGTGTTGATTATATAGTGTCAGCATGAAGGAGGTTTTTTGGGTGGTTGGAACTGTTATGTGTCTTATGGACATGGTCACATGACTGCTTGCATTTAAAAAAAATCATAGAACTGTATACCAATGGTAAATTTACTGTAGGTTAAAAAATATATTTATAACTCCCTCAAATTTTATCACTTTCCATTAAAACATATTAAAATGGCAAGGATCCCGCTCTTTCATTGTAATACTTAAAATTACCCCTTATTGATCCCGACTTACTTTAGGAAGTTGAGTAGTTTTTCATAAAGCACAGTAGAAGGAAACCCCAAGGAAAATTCCTTTACTCTCAGCCCTTCACATGTTTCTTGGCTAAATGTAACTCACTTTTCCTCTGCTTTGGAAATGAGTCATAGTGTGAGTTCCCTATACTTTTTCTGGAGCAGATGCTTTAAATTTGACATTGTACGAATGCCCTCCTTTTTTTTCCGTTTTCCCCTAATCTTTTCCACACATACACACCCTATTCTCTTTATCCCATTCATTCTCTTATTTAGCAGTCCATGTAGGCCCTGTGCTAAGGGATGGGATACGAAGATTAATCAGGCATGCTTTCACATGAAACTCAGTTTGGGAGGGCAAAGGGAGGATACATTAAGAAATAATGATGTATAATAGTGTCGTTGAGTCATAGTAGAACTATTAATGAGGGTGATGTAGTGCAAAAGGATGAATAATCCTTTCTGCTTGGATGGGTCAGGGAAGGCTCCACACAAGAAAGGGGTATAAAAGTACCTCAAATAAAAATTAAAATTTCATTTTTTATGGGAGATTGAAAAAAATAAAAATAAATTTTAAAAAAAGAACGACATAATGGCACTTGCAGCAACATGGATGCAGCAAGAAATTATCATACTAAATTAAGTAAGTCAGAAAGAAAAAGACAAATACCATATGATATCACTTATGTGTGGAATTTAAAATATGATACAAATGAACTTATCTATGAATCAGAAACAGACTCACAGACATAGAGAACAGTCTTGTGGTTGCCAAGGGGGAGAGCATTGGGGAGGGGATGGAGTGGGAGTTTGGGGTTAGCAGATGTGAGCTATTATATAGAGAATGGATAAACAACAAGGTCGTACTGTATAGCACAGGGAACTGTATTCAATATCCTATGATAAACCATAATAGAAAAGAATATTAAAAAAAGATATGTATGTATAACTGAATCACTTTGCCGTACAGCAGAAATTAACACAATATTGTAAATCAACTGTATTTCAATTTAAAAAAAGAAGCTCATTAATCATTCTTTTTAAAAATTTGTTAAACTTATTTTCAAGGAAAATGTTATATTTATGTCTATTCACCATCTCTGGACACTAGGAAAATGTTATGTCTATTCACCATCTCTGGATGCTACTTTGGTAAATGATGTGAAATAAAGTCTGCTTCCTGTAAAAAAAAAAAAAAAATCTTGCCCACACATACTGAATTCTTTGTTGATTAAATTACTCTAATCTCCCTTAAAAATGTTAAGCATAAGATATATGTAAATATCAAGAAGGATATCACTTTTCTGGAAGAAAGAACATTTGAAATATTCCAGTCCACCAAAAAACTAATCAAGATAGTGGTATAAAATATCTCAACAATCATTTACACATAGAGTTAACAGTCATTAAAATGCTTATAAAATACAGCAAATGTCTAAAAAAAATTTTCATTTTTTAAAATGTCATCTGTGACTTTGATTATAGTAGTGTATTGTAGACCAGACAGTTTAAGAAAAATATGAAATTTAGCAGTAAAGTGGTCAGAAACAATCTTGAAAAAAAAAGGAAAGAATCTTGTAAACTTCAGCTAGGTGGTGTGGGGATGGGATACAGTAGCGAATTTTGTAAAGGTTATATGGAAAATAACTGATTAAAATGAAAAATCTTCTGAGTATCGTAGAGGACTAAAGCCTATCAATTAGCAATACACTACTAATTGAAGAAAAAATGACCAAATATAATGACATACTATTGAATATATCAAATTTCCTATGAATTAATCTGCTAATTATACTTACTAACATTGGGCTTGCTGACTCACATTCAGTTTAGATTTTCATCTTGATTCCAAACATTGTTTCCCCATTATACTTATGTACAGAGAATCCTTTTTTTGTTTTTAAGTTGGTGTGCTCTAGCCTCATGGGTCTTTTCCTTTTCCTTGACTATACCAGACACATTGCTGTCATAGAGCACCATTGCACTTCTCCCAGATATCCAAATGGTTAACTCTCCATCTGTTTCAAAACTGCTCATTGAAGCCTAAACCCTTCCAGCATATTTTATTTTATTTTATTTTTTTAATATCTTTACTGGAGTATAATTGCTTTAGCAGTATATTTTAAATTATAACTCACCTTTCCTCCTTTCACCCCAAGCACTTCTGACCTCTTTTCCCTGTCCTACTTTTTTTTTTTAAATTAATTTATTTATTTGTTTTTATTTTTGGCTGTGTTGGGTCTTTGCTGCTGCGTGTGGGCTTTCTCTAGTTGCGGTGAGCAGGGGCTACTCTTCATTGCGGTCTGCGGGCTTCTCTTTGTCGTGGTTTCTCTTGTGGCAGAGCACGGGCTCTGGAGCGCAGGCTCAGCAGCTGTGGTGCACGGGCCCAGCTGCTCTGCAGTATGTGGGATCCTCCCAGGCCAGGGCTCGAACTCATGTCCCCTGCATTGGCAGGCAGATTCTTAACCGCTACGTCACTAGGGAAGCCCCTGTCCTACTTTTTTTTTTTAAGTCTTAGCTTCTAACATATTACGAGATTTACTCATTATGATTATTGTTTATTATATTCCTTTACCTCTGCTAAAATGTAAGCTTCGTTAGGGTAAAGATCTTTGTCTGTTTTGTTCATTGATGTATCCCGCATTTCTGTAACAGTGCCTGGGATATGGTAGGCACATAGTGAATATTTGCTGGGAAACAGCACTCTGAGAAATTCCTACTTCTTGAGCCCCAGAGTACTAAACTCTGGGTTGGTTTTTTTGGACTTTTTTGTTTTTGTTTTTTTCTCTGATAGTATCTGGATTCAGACTCTTAAAATAAGGTAGAACGCCTGTGACTTGACATTTTAGAATTTCTCCAATCCAGTTGAACTGTTATGATACCTAAGCATTGTTCAGGAACACTGGCTTGAACCTCAAAGCTCTTCCTGACTTAAATGATAAACAGTTACCTCCCCATGAGGCCACCTTTTGAAGTGTAGTAATAACACTTTTAGAAACAATGGGTAAAGATAAACCTATCCATTTGGCTTTTGAATTTTCTTTGTTCATTTTTGAAGGTTTTCCAACTTTTGATTCTTGGTTTGCACACAAAATGAGACTTGAATTGTTTCTGTTGTAACATAAGAACACAACTCACCCAATAAAACCTGCCTACTCCGGCCAAAAAAATATGATACAATAGATAAGAAAGTGGCTCCGACGGTTACCAAAATTTGGCTTTTAGACAGTGGACAAGGCCACTTTGAACTTGGAATGTACTTCCATTATATACTTGGAAATGTAGGAAACCTTCAGCAGATTTTGTATCTCAGGAAATCATAATATTCAAAAAATTCTTGAAACATCCAGGGTTATATGTAGCATGGTAAATTTGGTTCAGTGTCTTAAATTGTATAGGAAATAAAATTAACCTATATATAATATAGTAAATTTAAGGTTTGGTAGTAACTAAACAACTATGTAGATTCTAAAAACAGAGAACTTTAGTCTCTAAAGCAAGTATGGTTAAAACAAAAAAGGTAACTGGAAAAATTTAAGTGTCGCTCAGATTTCCATATTCCTCATGTAGCTTTTTTGATTAAAATCATATTCCTAAACTTTTATTTACTTCTAAGCTTATAGCCCTTATCATTTCTTGTTTTTCTGATGCCTTTTGAAAAACCTCTTTCTTCATTTTAAGATTTTAGCCCATACTGGCCATGTAGACTACTTGACTTTGTTTGTATTCTTGTTAATGTTCTACTATGTTTTAAAAAAAAGAAAGAAAGAAGAAAATTATAAACCTCTAGCACGATTCCTTAATTTAACCCCTTTCTGTATATATATACTTTTTGTGTTCTTGGACTGCCAGTCTTCTTTGGCCTTCCCTCTTACCCCTACTCCATGTAAAAATAACAAGAGGATCAAATATAAAGCCATAGGAAGTATTAATAAAAACTTCCAGAAATACCAGATGTAATTGCAGCTGGCAACTTTTTGTATATCTGTCATGTAAATTATCTGCGTATATACATATGAATGTATATACATAGACAATATGTGTATTTTCTTCGTTATGACCTGTATTTTACCCTTAGTATTGGCCATATTATATTTTTCCATTTCATTTTGTTTTATTAGTATTTTAAGACTTGAAATTAAATTCAAATAACATAAAGTTCACCATTTTAACCATTTTAAAGTGTACAATTCCTTGGATTTTAGTATTTACAGTGTTGTGAAACTATCACTACTGTCAGTTCCAGAACATTTTCATGACATTAAAAAGGAACTCTAGGGGGCTCCCCTGGTGGCGCAGTGGTTGAGAGTCCGCCTGCCAATGCAGGGCACACGGGTTCATGCCCCGGTCCGGGAAGATCCCACATGCCGCGGAGCGGCTGGGCCCATGAGCCATAGCCACTGAGCCTGCGCGTCCGGAGCCTGTGCTCCGCAACAGGAGAGGCCACAACAGTGAGAGGCACGCGTACCGCAAAAAAAAAAAAAAAAAAAAAAAAAAAGAAACTCTAGGGACTTCCCTGGTGGTCCAGAGGTTAAGAAACTGCCTTACCATTCAGGGGACGTGGGTTCGATCCCTAGTCGGGGAACTAAGATCTCACATGCTGCTGGACGACTAAGCCTATGCTCGGCAACTCCTGAATCCTCACGCTCTGGAGCCCGTGTGCCGCAACCAGAGAAGCCCACACACAGCAATGAAGAACCTGCATGCCGCAACGTAGACCCAGCGCACCACAACGAAGACCCAGCACAGCCAAAGTAAAAAAAAAAAAAAAAAAGTACAAAGAAAAGAAAAGAAAGCCCAGTTCTGATTAAATCCCTCTATTTCAAATTCTTAGAATAAAATTAAATTTCTTTACAAAAAAAATGTATACCCACTAAGCACTCACTTCCTCTGCTCTCCTCCCCACAATTTCCTGGAAACTACTAATACACTTTTGGTCCTTATGGATTTACTTTTCTAGACATTTCATGTAAATCAAATCATAAAATATGTGGCTTTTATGTTTGGCTTCTTTCATTTAGCATGTTTTCAAGGTTCATCCATGTTGTACAGGTACCAGTACTTCATTCCTTTTTATGGCTAATATTTCGTTATATAGACACACCACATTTTGTGTAACCATTAATCATTTTAATTAATTTATTATTAATATTGTTTAATTATTTATTTTTGGCTGCATTGGGTCTTCGTTGCTGCGCGCAAGCTTTCCCTAGTTGTGGCGAGCGGGGGCTACTCTTCCTTGCGGTGCGCGGGCTTCTCATTGCAGTGGCTTCTCTTGTTGTGGAGCACGGGCTCAAGGCACGTGGGCTGAGCACGGGCTTAGTTGCTCCACGGCTTGTGGGATCTTCCCGGACCAGGGATCAAACCTGTGTCCCCTGCATTGGCAGGCGGATTCTTAACCACTGAGCCACCAGGGATGTCCCTCCATTAATCATTTAATGGACACTTAGATTGTTTCCATTTTTTCTCTTATAACTAGTACTGTTGTAACATTGATGTACAAGATTTTGAGCATGTTTTCTATTTCCGTGTGTATATTTCCATTTCATTTTTAAACAAATATATAATATTCCATTGTATGAATGAACCATAATTAATATCCTTTTTGCTTACCAAAGTTTTTACCAAATTTCCCTTTCATAAACATACTGTCATATATCACTGAAAATTTTTTTTACATAGTTTTCTAATTTAAAATTTTTTATATTAATGATAATAGCTAATGAATTCTTAGAATTGTAATTACTGAAATTAAAGGGTATGCACATTATGATATATATGCTATGTTATGTTTAATATATGTTGCTATATTGTCTATCAGAAAGGTTGTACCAACAATAATATATGTGGTTATTTTTCTCATATCCTCATTATATTATTATATTAATATTTTTAAGTTTTAATTTGGTAAGGGGAAAATATCTTTTTTTGGTCTTCTATTAATATGAAATATATAAAACATTTTGTTATTTTAATTTGTTTTTATTTACAAATGAGATTGAATGTAAGTTCATGGTTATTCATCTTTTTTCCTAATATTTTTATTATGACCTTTGCCTGCTTTTTTTTTCTTTTTTTTTTGCGGTATGCGGGCCTCTCACTGTTGTGGCCTCTCCCGTTGCGGAGCACAGGCTCCGGACGCGCAGGCTCAGCGGCCATGGCTCACTGGCCCAGCCGCTCTGTGGCACGTGGGATGCTCCCGGACCGGGGCAAAAACCCGTGTTCCCTGCATCGGCAGGCGGACCCTCAACCACTGCACCACCAGGGAAGCCCAGCCTGCTTCTTTTGTGGAGTGAGTTTTTTTAATTATTCTGGAATAGAAAAGAACTAATTATTTACATCATGTGGAACTAGTTTTTATATAACCCATTTTGATCAGTGACCTTTTTCTCCCTTGATATTAGTCTTCTTACATGATTAATATTGGTAGTTTATTATTTTACTCTTATTTTTCATTTGAGAGTTTATTTCTGTTTTGAAACGTCTGAAATATTTTTCTTATTTTAGTTTTGTAATACTTTATATGGTTTTGAATGTCTAAAATTCTGAAACAGACTATTCCCACATACTTGGTTATTTGCTTCTCTTCGGAGCTATGTGATTGTCATAGTACTCTTAATAACTGTATTTGTTGTAGGCATTTTGGGGTGAAGAGCAAGAAAAGTATCTCAAATATTTGTACTTATTAGGAGATACAGACTAAACAGTTTTTATATTTTGTAACCAAACCATAATTTTCAAGGAGTCATTTTAACCTCCAAATTTAAATAGTTTTCTTATTTATAGAAGGAGAGATTTATTAATGGTTTTAAACTTTGTTATCCCTGGAGAATTTTTCAAGTTTATTTTACATGAACTTCACTTTCAAAACCCCTTCAAGAATTCCAATTTAGATTTGGCTTCTGAGAGGGAGTATTACATAGAAAGTATTATGAAAAGATTAATTAAATAATAGTTACTATTGATAAAATTGCCTAGGATATTTTTAGTGTTTTTTTTAAATATATGAGAGAGTTAAAAAAATTTATGATTCTACCAGGTAATTCCGAATTCTTGGATTTAGCAGGAATTGATGGTCTCTGATGGTAGTTCATGTTTGTTTATCTGTGTTTGTAGCCCTTTGAGTTTCTGCCAGAAGAATAATGGGACATTTCCAGTTTGACCTTATGATTTTTGCAAATTAGCATAGAGCAACTTACAGTACTTGTAATAATCAAATCATAGTTTATTGTCAGTAATGGAAAGTTGTTTTCTTGAGAAAATTTTTTGTTACATAATTTCAGCAACAGTTTTGATCACTTTTAATGCTCAAATATTGCTCATTTAAAGGAAGTAAATATTTCTCATTTTATAGAACATGGAAAAGATTGCACAATTTAATGGACTTTAATTCATCTTTGGAAAGCATCATAATTTCAGTTCCTACACCTTTCTGATTTTCTAATCTCAATGAGTTGATGCATATAATCTAATATTTTTATTCTTCGTACGTTCCTTTTCTTTCAAGTCACTATGACTTTTCAAATGTAAAATATTTGCATGATTTTGGTGCTCAGTTTTTAAAAATTGTTGAATCAAATAGCCAAATACTTTTTCTAATGTACCTAGTAGCATCTACCTGTAAATGGCATTTTAAAATAAACTTTTAAAAAGTTTAAGATGTCATATATAATATTAAATTTTAATTTCAGAAGCTATTAAAAAATGGAAAATGGCTACATAGAAAAGAAGATAATATTGTTTCATTGTTAGCTTAATTACAGTACATAATGCAGTTGTAAATATTGCTTCACTGAATGATTTTTCTCTTACATATAAATACATGGTTGAAGATTCAAAATGTCAAACAATAAGAACTTGCACATTATTATTATCAGTGACAGAAGAGAGTATATGCTATCTGGTATTGCTAGTTTAAAAAGAAAACTTGTGAAAATTCTGACTTACTATCTGATCATTTATAATCAGTTTTGTTATTTGCCTTATAAATAGCAGTCAGTTTACAAATCAGTCCATCTAGGGATCTTTTCAGGAATCCATCTTGGATCACATAAAAATAAAGTCATCTACCTGTAGCCTTATTAGCAGAGTATATACACAGAGAGAAAGAAAATTAGACTAAATACAACAAAGGCAAAAGACTCACCTTCTACGTAGTTGTCACATTTTATCAATCATGATAATGTAGCTCAGTCGTCAAAGAAATCAAAATAATTAGAAAGCTGAAGTTATAACAAGGGCTAACTTGAAAAAATGGAATAAATGTCATATTTATGGATTAGAATTATATTCAGTCTTATCACCAAGGCTGATTCATGTGTTTAAAGCCATGGTCAGGGGGCTTCCCTGGTGGCGCAGTGGTTGAGAGTCCGCCTGCCGATTCAGGGGACGCGGGTTTGTGCCCCAGTCTGGGAAGATCCCACATGCCGCGGAGCGGCTGGGCCCGTGAGCCATGGCCACTGAGCCTGCGGGTCCAGAGCCTGTGCTCCGCAATGGGAGAGGCCACACAGCAGTGAGAGGCCCATGTACTGCAAAAAAAAAAAAAAAAAAAAAAAGAATAAAGCCATGGTCAATAATCTTTTCTGTATGATGGCCATTTTCCACCTTAATATAAAGATTATAAAGTTGATTTACTTTCATTTATTTGTTTTTGAAAAGTATATACTTCTTGAGTCAGAAGACACGGTATCTTCAGTATGATTAAGCATTCTTTCATTGCATATCTATTTCTTTTTTAAAAAATATTTATTTATTTATTTATTTTGGCTGTGCTGGGTCTTAGTTGCGGTATGTGGGATCTTTGCATGCAGGATCTTTAGTTGTGGCATGTGGACTTCTTAGTTGTGGCCTGCGGACTTCTTAGTTGTGGCATGCATGTGGGATCTAGTTCCCCAACCAGGGATTGAACCCAGGCCCCTTGGATTGGGAGCGTGGAGTCTTACCCACTGGACCACCAGGGAAGTCCCTGCATATCTATTTGAGTAGGTTCTTCTTTTGGCTGAAATTTCAGAAACTAACACCTAATATCACAGTATATTATATAATTATAATGGTACATTTGAATGAATTTTGTTCTTGAACAAAACACTTTCAGTTTATTTGGTCTTATCTCAACTGTCTTAACATCATATATTTTAAATATGTAAAGAAATTTTATGTATTTTATATATTAATATCCTATATTTTATATGTGATATTATGTATTTTATGTTATAAATATATTTAAATAAATATTTAATATTGTATACTTTAAAACAAAAGTTTTAATTTCAACTGCAAATGAGAACGTTTTCTAACAAGCACTCCTTGAGCCACTTTGAAATAATGTAAGCTTTGTCGTTCATTTATATATATATTTTGGGGAGCAACTAAGCTAAGACTTTAAATTTTATATGAAAAATATTTACCTCATTCTCAGTGCATGTTTACTGCCCCATTATTTTTCCTATTTCTGAGGCTGTAGTGAGAACTAATATCCAACCAGAAAAGCCAGCTGACTGATTCTCTCCATGTGTCAGATCTTGTCTGTAGCCAAAGGAGTAGATCAGTGTGAGGCTACAGGGAACAGGGGTGTGCTGGGTCTAGGCAGGCTCTCTCTGGGCCTCTCCTTTCCCATCTACAAAATGACAGTGGTGTTGAAATTTGACTACAGATAATTTGGAATCTTGTGGATTGTCATTTGGTCTGGATGCTTCTTGTTGCTTATAACTGACCTAGAGTGAGATATTAAATTATGATTAAAGCAATTAATGCCTACAAATAAGTGAAAATGTTTTAATTGTTAAAATTTTCACATGGTGTTCCATAGCCAGGATCAAAATAACATGCATAACCAGGGCATAAAGGCTAACATATTAAAAGCTTAAAAAAAAAACCTAAACTATAAATTGAGCTTCATAATAGATTCAGTAGTTGTTTCCCATTTTGTACCAAGGATTGATTAAGCCATGACATAAATCTGGACATGATGCATTTTACTTGATACATTTTTTGAAGTAAAATTACTTTAAGTACAGTTTTCCTGGAAATTGTTTTTACTTTGATAACTTTTGATTACGTAAATGACTACAAGTAAGATACATAACTTTCAAGGCAGAGCTAGTAAATATGGTTTAAACATTAAGAATTGGTATTCTTAATATTTTCACTGAAAAGCATTCTGTTCTGATTTCCATTTAATGCGGAGAGATTTTCATTTTGTTTGTTGTAGTTATAGAAAGAGCATTATGTTTTAACATGGGCTTAACTAGGGTACCTTTTGGATATGTGTTTCCAAATTTAATATTCATTTACAGTGATACAAATAGGAGGATAGAGGTGAATAGTAGAGACATAGAAGTGACCAATAGCACAGCTATATATATCTCCTTCCTTTCATTTTTTTATACACTACTGACTGTGTTTGGTTGGTTGGTTTTTGTTTAGTTTCATAAAGTATTTGGAAAGGTGTGGAACCATGTCCTATGGGAGATTTCAGTGTTTGCTTATGAAACAAAAAGATATCATCTGTTGGGAATACGACTTCAGAAATTTGGCTTTGGAGTTTTCCTGTATAGGAATTGCCAAACAACATAGGCAAGAATTTATAGTACTTTTCCAGATGGTGATTGTTAAACAATAATTGGAAGCTGTAGGAAAAACTGTATTTTGCATGAAGTAGGCATTTAGGCAACATTGGTTAAACTGAAGAACATTTTACTAGATATTTAAGTGCTGTTCTCATAATTCTGAAAAAAAAAGACATACAAACTTTAACTCTGCTTAGACCAAAAAAAGAAACAACTGCTCTTCAAAATGAATTTTATAACTTTTAGAAAAGTTAACAGTAAAAAAAGTGTATTTATTTTTAAAGTTGAAACCTTTCTAAGCCGTATAGTTCAATAAGTGAGTAATTTTTCTAACCAATCGTATAAATTTTGAGGTGCAAAGCTAGCAAATTCAGTCAGGCTTCTTTATGTTTGGCTAAGAATAATGGAGGTGAAAGTAGACAGGGAAAAATAGCTTCTCATTTATTTCTGTGACTTAAAGACATCCTATCATCTCCAATAGAATAGGCTACAGGAACCAGCTTGATTTCCGTGCTGAGTAGAGCATCAGCTCAATTCATCTTCATTGAGTTCATTTTATTTATTAGGTAAAAGTGATGTTTACTGCATCAAGATTATGTGTAGCCATCTTATTGGGGCCGTTCAGTTTGCTATTGTAAACTTGATGTCAGGTTTCTTAAATATCTGTGTGTTGTTGTTGTTTATTTTTTTTAAAGAGATTTCCCAAAGTTGCCGATGGCTGGCTCATCTCCAAATACCTCTTCAAGGTACTCTATGCTGGTGATGCCTCCTGCCACTGAGCTGCACGGCAGCATGGAATTGACTTACTGGGGAGGGCTGTATCAGTTAAGTGATCTTTCTTAGTACATTGCATGGGTTTTGCAAAGCTTTCTATTTTTGTTTTTGTTAATCCAGAGGGCAGAACTATGCTTTATGCTAATTTTTAAATCAAAAGCTTTTTGTGAATCCACACAATATAATAATCCATTTGCTCTCCTTCTCCTACATGACCCCTCTATATTTCTATTAAGTTTCATGGTTTTAAGCACAATTTTATTAATCATGCATCTCTGTGTTATTTATATTTTATTATAATATAAGACTTATTGGTTATTTTCTCAGTTTTATAAGTGCTGTGTAGTAATATTTGTATTACATGCAAACTGGGTCTCAGGGAAGCTGTGTGAATTTCCAGAGTTACTCAGTAAAACATACATGGGCGCTGTCAACAGTAACTGTTTCACTGTTCTTGAACCACTAGTGGAAGTATATTCCTTAGTTTCCTTTCTTCCAGATAGAATATATGCCTTTATTCACTTACTCAAAACTTTTTTATTGAGTTCCTGTTGTATGCAAAGCACTGCTAGGCCTCTGTGCTAATGACCTAGCCTTTTATTATATTTTTCACTTAGAAAAGAAATACATAGTTATTATTTTTAAAGATTACTTATAATAAGAAAGGTAGAAAGTAGAAAACAAATGTCTTCTCATTTCCTCAATCCTGATCCCCACAAACAATCCTTTAAACAATTTAATGTCCCCTATGTATAACCTTAATCACTACTGAAACACATTATGCTTGATTTCTTCAGGGCTACACATTTATGCATGGCTCCCTGTGTGGACGTCAGCCCTCGGTACTCTAATTCAGTCTACTGGTATTCTAAGCTTTATGTTAAAAAATGCTGGTGGAAGAAAAAAACAAAACCTTTGAACTCTGCCTTGGAAAGATGGTAAAATTACCTGGATAAAAAAGCCTATTAAGTAAAATTCAGTTTTCAGATTTTTGGTGAACCTGGTTATCTTAATATTTTTTTGTTTTGGAAGATTAAGAATTGGCTAATTTTTATGGTGTAGAAACATACCTTAGATGTTTGTTTGTGATAAATTCCTTACCAGTGAACAAGACATTAATTGTCAGTACCAGAGCGTAGTAATTACATTTTATAGATTAGTGACTGTGATTCATAGTTGCTAAATGATTTACTTGAGGCACCTTGTAAGTAACGTAGTGAGCTAGCAGTATTAAGTACAGTTGAGTATCTAATCTACACTCAGATTTCTTCAGATCAGCTGAAAGTGTAATTAAAGGGTTTTTTTAAAGTGTTTAAATTTGTTCTTTTTTAAAAAACATTAACATGAGACTTTATCTAGAAAATTAATCAAGGTCGTAATTTTACTTTCAAACCTGGGTTGTCTGATAAATATAAGCTTCAACTAATAGTAGTACTTTTTAAAAGGAAAAGATTCTGACCTTTTGTTGACATGGGAATTTTCTCTATTCAGTAAAAAGATAGTAGAAAATATTAAACTAATTTTCATAAGTTAGCAGTAAGAAATTTAGGATTGCTGCTATAAAATTTACAGTGAAAAGTTAAGTACTGAAATATTAATATATTGGCAACAATAAATCCATAAGTAACCAGTTTCCTTTAAGTATCTGAAACTTTTGCAATATCAGAGTAGCTTATTAAAATTAAAATGGGACTGTATTTTATTGCTTGTCTAGATGAATAGCAGCTCCAAGGTAATAGTCTTTGTTGTTATCATCTAGGTGATATATTGTAGCACTAACAAAACTTAAGCTTGTGAGACCAGTCTTACATTGGCTCTTTACATAGCGAAGTACTAATACAAAGGGTGGAGAAAGGAAGTCACTTAACAGATTCATTTATATTTTATATTATCAAACGATGATGTGTCATTAGCCACTACTAAATAGAGAACCACTTTGGAAAGTTTAGTTCTTGTTTTTAGAAGGTCTCATCTTGCCATAAAATAAGATAAAAGCAAAACACGAGTATATTACATGATGTGACTATATTATTTAAGTTAGATACCTTAAAAAATATTAAGGTAGGTATCTAAAGTAATATTAAGTTAGGTGTCTAAGTTAAATAATATAGAAGAGTAATTTTAGAATAACATTGGATCTTAGAGATCACAGGCCATTTTAAGTTGCTGAAAATGAGGCAGTTTAGTGGGAAAGACATCACGTAGCAGGTCTTTTAGTCTAGCAAACTTTCATAATTTATTTCTGTGCCTAAAATGCATTAGAGTTGGATTGATGGGTTGGGAATAAGTTTTGAAAAGCTTGTTTAACTTTGTCTTTGGTAAAAAGTCAACTACTAAAAACATATAAAATTGAAAGCACTTTATACACTTACACTTGTCAGCAACGTTAAAAAGAGAATTGTTAGTGACAGCATAATTCTTCTCCTGAATAAAATTTCTTCAAAATGTAGGCTAGTCAGTTTCTTGCTATGTGATTTGCTTTTCTGGTTCTTTTTAAAGGAAATGAGAATATCTTTGGAGTGATTATTTATTACCTCAATAATTATTTTTAAAGGCATGATCACCCTGTAGCTTTGTTTTTTAATTTTCCTGTTGAATACTGGTTACAGACTAATAGCCCAAGTACATCTTTTGCTAGCAGTTAATCTGTGTTTAAGTAAAAGTGATGTTCAAGTAATAATATCTCAAATAACCAATTGAACACTTCCATTATTTTTAATTAACTTCAACCTTTTTCATAGATGCAGAAATTATTTAATTATTTAAATAAAACCCTAGGATACATGGACAATTTACATGAGAGTTCATTTGGAGGTTCTAACAAGGGACTCTTAACCCACATCCTTCTGAATGTGAAAAATTCAGGGTCTTGATTTAAAAACTTCATTTTGGAAATGATGCACATGAAAGAGAAAGGAAGGCAGAATCAAGCCAAGTCATCCTCTCATCTAGTTTGTTGAGTAGGTAGCAGTGTTGGGAAGATACTACTGGTATACTTAAGGCCCTGCAAGTCATGGCAACATGTCATTTTGTTAATTGTTTAGTTTCTCAGTTCGTTAGCTAGGAAATCTTGTCATTGTCTCTTGGGTGAACGTCTTGTAGGCAGCATATCCTACACATAGCAGGAATCCTAAGGATTTAGCGCCCATTCCTTTTCTGTTTAACCTAAGCCTAGACTTTTAGTTTCTCTATATCTTTGTTTCCTCTCCTGCAAAAGGGGGCTCTGTTATATTCTTTTGGTTTTCAACAGCTCTACTTTGAAACTTCTCATAAATTAATTTCCTCAGTCATGCCAAACTCATGAGAAGATTTAAAATAAAGTCACCAGAAAAATCTTGTGATTCTCCTTTTGAGGTCCCTGGCAGTGTATGGTACTCCATTTCTTGAGGGAAGTGTGGTAGCTATTCCTCATTTTTAAATTGCGGGACAATCCCAATTAATAGAAGCCAAGGAAAATTAGTCAAGACTAGATTTTAGAGAGGTAAATTTAGAATGGTTGATATGGTAAAAGGTTGGATTAGGGAGTAAATTTTAAAGATTTTTCTAGATTCTAAGCAAGTAATGGGAGAAACTTCACTGTGCATCTCATTCCCACTTTGCAATGCAAGGGGACCTTGGGTCTCTTGACTATTTGTATGATAATAGTAATAACAGTAGTAATCATTGTTAATATTTGTATTAGGCTGTATACTAATTGCTGCACATACATTATTTAATCCTCACAGCAGTATTATCATGTAGATACCACCATTATTGTCAATTTATAGAAGAAACTCAGATTGGTAGAGTGAAGTTAAGTCATTTGCTTAAGATTGCATGTCTAGAAAGTGATATAATTCTGGCCCACCAGGCTCAGAAGCTCATATTCTTACCATTAGGCATCTTGTTTCCTCTCCAAATGGCTAACAAATTGACAACATGAAAATTGCCCCAAAGACAGACTATACTGAGATCCTGTTCTAGGAACTTTTTTTAACTAAAGAAGAGAGGGGGCAAAGAAAAGTGATGGGGAGAGATTGAGAAAAAGAAGGAAGATTATAGACATTCCTATAGATTTGTATTTTTTGGTAGTAAGATTTAATTTTTAAGGAGACATTTGAGTTATATAGATGTTTGAGTAAAGATTTCTAGATGCTTTTGTATTTTTAGTTATTTGTAGACAAAGCTAAATGTATTTGTCCAGAATATTTGATATCTGTAATCTAGCATGCAGACCTCTTGATACCAGGTTGTTACTGAGCTGTTTCTGTAAAAAGATACTAATTAGATTTTTTAAATTCAAATTTCTATATGCATTGCAATTAAGATTTTGTTTTGTGCTGATTAACCAGTTGATTTGTTTAGTAAATATTTATTAAATGCCCACTATGAGCCAAGCACTGTGTTAAGTGCTGGAGATAGAATTGAGGACAAATAAGATACAGTCCTTGCCTTAGTGATCTTACCACCTAATATGTGAGACAATCAAGTAAGCAGATAATTATAAGGGTAAGTAAGCTCAGGGTGATATGCCAGCACGTAGGGAGGAGTAACTTACTGCAGAGATCACACGTGGCTTACCAGAAGAGGAGCCCTTGGAAATGTCCTCCATGATGAATAGGGGTTACCTATCATGATATGTGAGCTTTCTGTTGGTTGAGTAACCATACTATTAGAAATACCAGGGGGATCTTTTAAAAAATACCAGTGTGTAGGCCCACCCCCAAAGATTCTGATTATTTAGTTTGGGTGGAGCCCAGACATGAGAACTTTTTAAAAGAAGCCCAGTCATTCTTATGGGCTGCCCTGGTTGGACACCACTCAAATATTTCAGACGTTGTTCCTAAAATGCTGCTTGTGGACAAGAACACTTTAACTCTTTTTGATGTTGCTTAGAGAGAACGTGTTACTGGGGAAAAGAAGATTGAGATAAATGTTAACTGAAAACAAAGAAGCAGAGATTTTAAAATATAAAAGCTAATCTTTCTTCATTAAGATTGAACAACTTCCCTAGGTAAGAATAATTATTCCAGACACCTGAAGAAATATTAAGATGTCTCTCATGTCCCATTTAAAAGTATTCAGAGTAAAAAATTGTTCCCCTGGACCTACTACTCAAAGTCCTGCATAGAAATATTAATACTAATATAAGATACACACAAAAGAACATTTGTTCTTGAACAATACATAATTACCCAAATCTGGAAGATTAGAATAGTAAATGCCTGAAGGACTTGTCACAGGTTGGTGACTAGAAGAGAGCAGATGAATGACAGTTAGATGAAGGTTTGGTAGAATGGTGGTGAATGGGTGGGAATGATTAGTGAATGTAGGAGTCTCACTGATTATAGGTACTTACAGACCACACATTGTTTCATTTCTTTGAAGTGTCCCTCTGAAGAGGAGAAAAAGTGTTGCCTTTTAAGTTTTTTCTGTTTTTCCAAGAAGAGGAAGCTTCAGGATGCAACTGGTGAAGTTTAAATTAACGCTTAACTAGAACCACAAAGAGGCATACCTGTGTGCTCTCTGAAAGACTGTGTTAGAATAAAAGGATATTAACCTATAAGAGATTTTTTAGTGTCTAGACCCTTTTTACTTCATTTAATTTAATTTTATTGTTGAGAAAACTATGATCCAGATACATTAAATAAATTGCCCAAAGTAACACAACTAGGTAAAGGTAGAACGGGACCAGACTTAAGGCTTTTTGACCCCAGGTGCCCTTTCCACAATCGCACACTCCACTGACATTTATTTCTCAGAGTTTTATTCTTGAGTTTTGAATTTCTAGTCTAGTTTTATTTTGTATTACAATTTGTCTCCTGAAGGTCAAGTAACCTGGTTTGGTTATGAAAGTCCTCGTAGCTTCTGGGACTATATCAGAGTGGCTTGCCGGAAAGTTTCACAGAACTGTATCTGCAGCATTGAAAATATGGAAAATGTCAGTTCCTCTAGAGCTAAGGTAAGGCATAAATAATAATGTGCAGTACGTGTAATCTAATCCTAAACAATTTTGACCCAAATAGAAAATTTTGAGCTCTTTGCTATATAAAATCTTTCTTTTCTTTGTTGGAATTAAGCACTTGACCAAATTTAACATCTTTCAGAGGCTTGTTTCATTTTTTATTTTTAGTAGCATGTAATTATTTTAGAATGCTCTTGAATCTTCACTGTTGCCTTATAAATAGCAGGAAGGTATGAAGCTAGTAACTATGAATTTCTTTTTTGAGAAGCACAGTAAAATATTTCCTAGTCTATGAAGGTTCTACATTTCTTGAATTACCTAAATCAGTGACTCTTAGTGTCCTGCGCTGGCAGTCCATAATGTCAAAACTATTTTCACATAGTACCAAATTGTTACTTGCCTTTTGCACCGGGTTGATACTTGCACTGCTTATGCAGAAGCAATGGTGGGTAAAATTAACTGGTGCCTTAGCATAAATTAAAGCAGTAGCATCAAACTATACTAGTAGTCATTGAGTTCTTCCTCACCATACATGCAGTCTTAAAAACAAAAACAAAAACCAGTTTCACTTAATGTCCATGATGGCGAAGTAAACATTATTAATTTAATTAAATCTCAAGCTTTGAGAAGCTGTCTTTTTAATATCTTGAGTGACAAAATGGAAAGTATGTATACAGCGTATTGACATGTGATGGTTGTCTCAAGGAAACGTACTCATGCAGTAGTTTGAATTGTTAACTGAACTAGACACTTTTGTCATGTAATACTATTTTTACTTGAAAGAAAAACATTCAAACTATAGCCTTTTTAGACGTAGGCATTTTGTAGACATTTCATAAGTAAAGATGAATGAAGTAAACCTGTTCCTTCAAGAAAAACAGCTTGAGAGTATTTGTTGCCAATGGTAAAATGAAAGCTTTCCAGTAAAAATTAGAATTTTGGAAAACTTGTAGTGTATTCACCATCTTAACTCGATAACTTCCTAGTACTTAAATGCTTTTCTAATAACACTGATGTTGATATTAACAAAAATAGATATTATTTAATGGAATGTGCCAGTATTTTGTAGACCTGCATAACTTACATTTTTTATTTTTATTTTTTTAACATCTTTATTGGAGTATAACTGCTTCACAATGGTGTGTTAGTTTCCGCTTTATAACAAAGTGAATCAGTTATACATATACATATGTTCCCATATCTCTTCCCTCTTGCGTCTGATGTGTGGAATAATAAAATCATGCATGGGTAAAAGATCCATTCAAAGTGTAAGAATGTAATACAGTATGAAACATTCATTGATATGGTTATAGAGTCCATGTTGCAATTAACCTTTAAGAAATTATCACTTACTGAGTTTTGATTAGAACCGAAGGAGAATATCATCCACAATTATCTGAAAAGGCTATTAAATGATTCCTTTTTCCAATTATGTATCTGTGTGAGGGTAGATTTTCTTCACATGCTTCAACCAGAACGACCCATTGCAACAGATAGAATGCTGAAGCAGATACCTAGTTCTCTTTTATTAAGCCATACATTAAAGAGATTTGTAAAAATGTAAAACAGAGGTCTTTTCTCTCTAATATTTTTTTTAGGGAAAGATAGTTATTTTTTCATAAAAATATGGTTTTCAGTGTTAACATATAATGAGTTCATTATTTTTTTAATTACTATATATTTTTAAAGTTTCCAGTTTTGACTTGTAGTGCAGTGAATATGGATAGATATAACCTATGTAAAAACCCTTTGGAGTCCTCAAAATTTTTAAGATTGTAAAGGTCTGAGCTGGTGACATAAGGTATATTAGCTTTAGTATAGTAGTTTATTTTTATTGGTTTGTCATAATAACTTTCCTTACCATTTTTGACACTTAAGAGTTACAGAATGAAATAAAAATGAAGTAGAAAATAAAGGCTGAAAATATTAGATAGTTTTAAGTCGACATAATTTAATTCAATTCATTATTTGACAATCATAACCTAATAAATTACATGTCTGTATAATACACAAATGTATAACAATCATCTTTCAACAGTGTAGTTTTTAAGTTTATTGTTCCTGTATCCATTTTTATTTAGAAAGATTTTTTTTCTTATGGAAAAATTTTGGTTAGCAAAATTGACACATATATTGAAATTAAATATTTTGTAAAACATGGACCAAGTACCTAAATTTTAAAAAAAATTATTTTTACTTTTTTAATATTTTTAAAGGTTACTTTCCATTTACAGTTATTACAAAATATTGGCTCTATTCCCTATGCTGTATAGTGCATCCTTGTAGCCTGTCTTACACCCAGTAGTTTGTACCTTCCACTCTCCTACCCCTATACTGCCCCCCCATCCTTGTTAGGATAAGCAACCTTATCCCTTGTTCCTTCTATGATATAAATTTAACATATTAGACCAATTTCTGAATATACTACTCACATCAACCATTCATACATCCATGCATCCTTCCACCTGATAAATTTTTATTGAGCACCTATACCATGACAGAACTGTGAGTGTAGTCTTTAATACATTCTTATGACTTATGTCCCTAATCCTTCCTAGTTATTCCTGGTCTCATCTTCTTGTTTACTTTTTCCTTGTTCAGAAGCTGGCCTTGTCAGTGCTTTGTCCCAGAGGCTGGTTAGCCAAATTTTCTACTGAAAGAGGCAGAGGCAGAGAGAGGGTGTTAATCACAGATACACCAGAATTACCAAATACTAGAACTTTGCAATAAGATATAGTATTGCAAAGAGGCCATTTTTATGTTCATTTTCTATTACTGATTCACAAATCTACCTCCTCTTTTAACTACCACTCGACTTTTCCTATCCCTAGTTCTTTAGTGTGATGGCCCCAAACCTGGAAGTCACACAAATTGGAGGGGCCCTGTAAACACTCCAGGCTTTTATTTGTGACCCCAGAAGGGCTATACCTTGGGAGTAAGGGGAATTCAGATGAAGACCAGCCTTCAAAAGACCTAAAAGCGGTGTCCTTAAGTGGTACAAGGTGATTTTCAAGTACACTGTCTGTCTACCAGAAGAAAAGCAAATCTACTCTAGAGAAAGGTAGCACTAGAGTTGCTACAAATTTTCCTCCACAGTGTCCATTATTTAATCAGAAATCACCAGGTATATCAGGAAACAAGATTAAATGAATAAAACTAAGAAATATAAAAAAGACAATTGAAACAGACCTATGGGAGATGCAGATAATGAACTTTTAAGTAATTATGATATAAATAAAGAAAAGATTAAGAATACTAGAGAACTGGAGTATATAAGAAAATCCAAATAGGAAGCTACAGGATATTCATTCTTATAGAACTTGTACAAAAATCGGTCGTTTGCTAAGTTGTAATTCACCTCAATGAATTTCAGAGGATTGAAATATAAGTATGCTCTCTAACCACAGTAGAATCAATAATAAAAAGGTAACTAGAAAATGCTTATATAAGTTGAATTTGAGAAGAATTTCTAAATAACTCATGGATGAAAGAAGAAATTACACATGAAATTGAAAAATATTTGGTAAGTAATGATAATGAAAATATATAAAAAATTATGCTTAGAGGAGAATAGATAGACTTAAATAGGCTTTTATGTATTTTTTTTAAAGAAAGGCTGAAAAATCAGTGAGCAAAGCTTTCATCTCAAGAAGCTTAAAAAAAAGTAATAAACCCAAAGTAGAAGGAAAGAAATAATGAAGAGCAAAAATTCAATTAAATTGAAACAAATGTACACTAGAAGCATATCAACAAAACCAAAAGTTGGTGTTTTTTGGTTTTTTTAACTAATTAATTAATTTATTTTTGGCTGCGTTGGGTCTACGTTGCTGTGTGCTGGCTTTCTCTAGTTTCGGCCAGCAGGGGCTTCTCTTCGTTGCGGTGCGCAGGCTTCTCGTGGCGTTGGCTTCTCTTGTTGCAGAGCACGGGCTCTAGGTGCGTGAGCTTCAGTACGTGTGGCAGGCGGGCTCAGTAGTTGTGGCTCACAGGCTCTAAAGCGCAGGCTCAGTAGTTGTGGCACACGGGCTTAGCTGTTCCGTGGCATGCGGAATCTTCCTGGACCAGGGATCAAACCCATACCCCCTGCATTGGCAGGTGGATTCTTAACCACTGTGCCACCAGGGAAGTCCCAGTTGGTGTTTTTAAAAAGATTAATATAACTGTTAAGTTTGTAGCAAGGCTACTCAAGAAAGAAAAGAAAAAGAGAGATTATAAATTACCAGTATCAGTAATGAAGAAGAGGTAAAACCCATCGACCCTACAGACATTAAAAATCCTAAAAGAAAGTATTATGAATAACTTCACCTATAAATTAAAAAATTTAAATGAAATGGGCAGATTTGAAAACTGTCACTTACAAAGCTAACACAAAAAGGAAGAAAGCCTCTGAATATTCTGATGTCTACTAAAGAAATTGACGCTATAGTTTAAAATCTTCCCCTTGCAGCTCATTTTTAAATTGAGTTATCTTTTTCTTATGGATTTGTAAGAATTCTTGGCATTCTACAAATGAGATTCTTTTGTCAGATACATATAATGCAAGTATTTTTGTCCACTCTGTGATTTGTCTTTTTACTATCTTAAATGATTACAGTTCATCCCCTGAAATAGAAGGGAAGGTAGAGTGTATGGGTATTAGTTCAATTAGGTTGGTTGGTTTGGTGGCATGAGTTTCCTGTCTTCCAGTTGTGTCTATTTTTTGTTTCTTCATATAGTAAAGTAGGGATAGTATTGTAACCTGACTCACACACAGTTCTTGTGAGGATTAAATATCTTAATGTGTAAAACGCTCTTAAAACAGAGGTAAGCATGTATTAATTACATTCTTAAGAAGTGTTGACTACGTTTATTTTTTGGAAAAACCTTTAGTGGCAAACAAACAAATATTTATGTCTCCCAAACAATAACAGCAACCTTCAGTGGTTCACCATTATCTGATAAAGTCTAAAATCTTAAACCTAATTTTCAGCTTTTCCCCCTTTATGGCCCCAACAAGCTTTATATCTTCTGTTTCTTTTGTTGAAAGAAAAGAAACTGTTAAAATCAGCACCATTTATTATGACAATATAACAAAGAATTCCACAAACATCTAAGGACAGGAAACTAGGTGCAGCCCAGTTCTGTGTGGATTGAAATTAATAAATCAGGAAGCAGGACTTTCCCCCATATTTCTTATCTTAACAATAGCACAGTCTCCTGTGTCTAACTTTCTCTGGAGAGCAGCTTTTCCCGCTTCTGTTTTAGAATGTAGCTTTTTGATTCAAGCCACTACTACTAGTCTCTGTGTCTTTTAGATGAAATTTTAAGAAACTTGAGACTGGGAGCTCATGCTTGCCTCTTCCTTCCTCTGTTCCAATCTGCTACAACTAACTGTAGGTTTCCCTGGGCTGACTCAGCAGAAACAATGGACTGAGCACAGGGCAAGCTAAGGGATTTTTAGGTTAAAAAAGGTGGGCAAACTGACTGGCATGCTAATCACACCCATATCATTTCTTTATTTCCCAACAATACTGCTGCTTGTAGCCTGCTAGATTTTTTTTTTTTTTTAATTTATTGTAATTTTTTTTTGGCTGCATTGGGTCTTTGTTGCTGTGCGTGGGCTTTCTCTAGTTGTGGCGAGCGGGGGCTACTCTTTGTTGCGTTGCGTGGGCTTCTCGTTGCGGTGGCTTCTCATTGTGGAGCACAGGCTCTAGGCGCACGGGCTCAGTAGTTGTGGCTCGCGGGCTCTAGAGCTACAGGCTCAGTAGTTGTGGCGCACGGGCTTAGTTGCTCTGCAGCATGTGGGATCTTCTCGGACCAGGGCTCAAACCTGTGTCCCCTGCATTGGCAGGTGGATTCTTAACCACCGCACCACCAGGGAAGTCCTAGCCTGCTAGGTTTTTCCACGTCTGGATTAACTCCGTTTTCATCCTTCTGTCCGACGGTTTTGGTGAATTCACTAGAGTTGTAGACATTTCTACAGCTGTAGACATTTCAGTGCTTCTTTTTCTATACTGGTAGTCGACCATCATATATATTGGTTAGTGACACCTTTATTCTTAGCTGCCATTGCAGTGTTTTGAATTTCTATATAGTTAATCTTCATAGATTTTCTGGAGATGTGTGAAAGGGTTGAGTGAAAAGGAAAGTAATTGAATTATAAAATTCCCACTAAAAAATATAATCTTTATAGTCTTTCATTCTAAACAAAGAATCCAGAAGAAATGCTTTGGATTATAACAAAACTGGCTAGTCCCAACTATTGAATGATGTTACCTCTTTTCGAAAGTAAAATTAAATTTTTCATATTTTGTTAGAATTGTGTGTTTTCTCTGATTTTGTTCTAGAGTATGCTTCTGGGTGCTTTTGTTGTGCGTTTGTTTTTTCTGGTTTAAATTTTCGGTAATAGTCTTTAGAATATGCTCTGGAGGCACCAAATTCAGTAACTCATGATTTGGATGCATGATAAATAATGAAATTTGGTTGTCTGAAACGTTCCTCTGGAAAGACTAAACAAGTGGTGTGAAGGTGATTATTAATGAGAACGGACTCTTTTCTTCATGTTTTATAAGGGGGCTCATTTTAATTGGCATGTTGATTTGGGCATTGAAGTAAAGAGATATGTCTTGTGATTTCCTTCTATAATTCACAAGAAGTCTGTAACCCAAGTTAAGTCAATATTAATGGTTATGTCCCTTCAGATGCTAGAAAGTTAATCTGACATGATCTACCCTGCACCTTCAGAGAACAAAGTATATACTATATATAATTAAAATTTACCTCATCTTATCTACTTATTTTTTAGTCTTTATCAAATGCATATTTTGAGTTATTCTTTGCATATTAAAATGTTTATATTTTTATGACATAGCAGGCAAAATATATTTTAACTTCTAATTTTTTTTTTCATGTTTGATTCTTTCTTCTTCCTTTTAGGGTAGAGCCTGGATCAGAGTAGCACTCATGGAAAAACATTTATCTGAATACATCTCTACAGCTCTGAGAGACTTCAAAACAACCAGGTTTAAAAGTCCTTTTAATTTTCAATATATATTTAAAAGATTTACCAGAAGACTTAGCAGTAAGAATAGATGAAGACGCATTTGTTTTTAAAGTCCTTGCCTATTTTATTTCCTCCTTTTTGTACTTCTCAGATAAATCCACTGTCTTCTCAGGAAAATGCAGTTTCTCAACTAAACATACATCTTACCTTGGTTTATCTTTTCAGGCCTCACATTCTGCCTGGAATATCTTTTTTCTGAACAATTTCTGATTCTTACTTTTTCAACACGTGAAGTTTCATTTTCTCCACAGACTTTTTTCTAACCAATTTGGAGAAAAATCTGTGAAATTCCTATAGCATTCTTTCTCTTTCCACACCACAATATTTATTTCTTTAATTCTTATATAATATAATTAATGGTTGCTCAATTGTCTTTTTAGGGCAGTCTATACCAGTGTTCTTCTTGGGTTGTAAGATGGTACGTTGTGCAAAACAGGACTTTATTAATTTTTTATGATGGTCAAGAAAAGGTTCATATTAGGACAACAGTCATTCCTACTCAGCTGTGGTCTGCTAATCTATATTTATAGCTTTTGTTAAAGAAACCATTTTTTTTCCATTTCAGTAGTATTTGTAAATGAAAATATTCAATATTTTCAATATCCTAGATACGTACTATTCAATACAGTCACCACTAACCACATGCCACTGTGTAAATTAAAATTGAAATTAAGTAAAATTACTGGGCTTCCCTGGTGACGCAGTGGTTAAGAATCCACCTGCCGACGCAGGGGACACGGTTTTGAGCCCTGATCCAGGAAGATCCCACATGCCGCGGAGCAGTGAAGCCTGTGGGCCACAACTACTGAGCCTGCACTGTAGAGCCCACGTGCCACAACTACTGAAGCCCGTGCACCTAGAGCCCATGCTCCGCAACAAGAGAAGCCACCTCAGTGAGAAGCCCGCGCACCGCAATGAAGAGTAGCCCCCACTCGCCGCAACTAGAGAAAGCCCACACGCAGTAACAAAGACCCAGCACAACCAAAAATAAATAAATAAAATAAATTAATTTATTTTTTAAAAAAGTAAAATTACTGATTCAGTTCTTCAGTTGCTTTATCACATTTTAGGTGTTCACTGGCCTTCTGTGGTTAATGGCAGCCAAATTGGACAGCACAGATATAGAACAGTGCTTCATAGCAGAAAGTTCTATCAGACAGCACTGCCTTAGACACTTCTAAATTACCATACTTATTTCTACCTTGTTAATTGTATTTCTTAAAGAAGAGAGTGTCTGTAAACCAGTTTTGACAGAAAATAAGGAATATATATACAGAAATCATGTATCTGGAATCTTAAGTTCATGTCCTGATGCCATATTTGACATTTTGGATTTTGAGAAAATCTGGGCCTTTATTATGACACATTCTTTTAGCTAACTAGCTAATATAGATTACAATATCTTTACTTAGGTGTCTTTATGTTTTTAGGTAATAAAACAATAAATTTTTTATTTGGAAGATACAAAGAAAACATTATCATTATAAATTTGACCAGGATATAAAGACTTTTAACTCCAAGAAGCATTTGCGTAAAGTAAATCTGATATATGCTTATTGAATTCTTTTAAAGCAGTATGATACTCTTGAGATATTTCTAAAGATAGACAGTGAGATGATGATAAACTCTTAGACATTTGAAATAAGTCTTATGCAATGAAACATTTGTTTTATTTATCATCACTAGTAAATACGTTTAATTATGGAAGATAATAAATATTGAAGATAATAAGGCTTCAAAAATAAAAGTAGTATCAGAATCTCATAGATCAAACCTAAAAATCCTAAATTAATGAAATCAAAACCAAGTTTATACCATAATTATCTCCTGTACAATAACAAGATAGTCTTTTCTAAATAGAAATTAAAGCATTAATAATCTCTCTAGGGTTTCCCTGGTGGTGCAGTGGTTAAGAATCCACCTGCCAATGCAGGGGACACGGGTTCGAGCCCTGGTCCAGGAAGATCCCACATGCCGCAGAGCAACTAAGCCCATGTGCCACAACTACTGAGCCTGCTCTCTGGAGCACGCGAGCCACAACTACTGAGCCCATGTGCCACAACTACTGAAGCCCGCGTGCCTAGAGCCCATGCTCCGCAACAAGAGAAGCCACTGCAATGAGAAGGCCACGTACCGCAACGAAGAGTAGCCCCCACTCGCCGCAACTAGAGGAAGCCCGCGTGCATCAACGAAGACCCAGTGTAGCCAAAAATAAATAAATAAATTTAAGAAAAAAAAATCTCTCTAAGTTGTTAGTCTTGTTTCTTAGTTTACACAATTGGGTGGGGTAGAAATAGTACTTGAATAGACTATTTTTAGAGTGAGTAGCTTAAATTTTTTAAGGGAAATCCTTTTTGCCTTGTTTTTAGGTATTAGCTGGGTTTTTTTTGAAAAAAGGAAGTGATTCAGCTGTAAAAAGTTCATGAAGTAAAAATATTCTTGTAACAATATATAAACATATATTACTCAAATAGAAACATGGCTTAGTATATGTTTATACACGCACAGAAATATATCATATTTATATACACAGATACACACACAGTATTTAAATGTGACTATGATGGCTCTGTAATTATCAAGAAATGAAGTAAGTAGTTACTTCAGAACTCTCATCCTAAAAGTTAACTAAAAAAAGGCAGTTGCCAAAAGACGAAGTCTTTTTTTTAACTATTTACACTACTTATTTTTTATTAACTGAAATCAAACCAGAGAAACTTAATTATAAATAAATTTGATTGTGAACCCATAGCGAAAACATATGTATTTGGAAGATTACGTTTGTAAAATAACAAGCGTACTTTTAGAAAGAAGAGTTATTCCTTACCTTTTGTCTGGATGCTCCCTGACATAAGCGCTTGTAGAACAATGAGAAATGATCTCTAATTCTTTAGGAGTCTTGAGAGTATCTGAATCAAGTGATTTCTTCTTGTTCTACTCTTCACAGATAGAGAGTAATGAGGTCTTTTAAAATGGTGATACAAGTGTTTACCCCAGTACAGAAGGAGGAGCTACATGAGCTAAGACAGGCAGCTTGAAAGTACTGATCAGTGAAAATCCAAGGATAAGGATTGGGTAGAGGAACTGTGGGGAGCACAACTACGATAAATCTTCTGACGTACGTGACGATCGCTCCAAAGTATTAGAGAAATTCATGTGATCTTTTTGCTACGGTGGAGGATATCTTGGTGAGCAATTGAAAAAATCCTTGAAGAGTTTCACGGTTTACGGATTGGGGTGTTGTTGGGAAAGAGCCAGAGGTGGGAAGTTGGCAGACTCAAGAAGAGAATCCAAGCTAAAAAAAAAAAAAAAAAAGGAATTATTTTGGTAGGTTACTGGGAAAACCTAGAGATAGAGAAGTCAGGTAGAAACTGAATAATTTGCTCAAAGTTTTACTTTCTCCTCACCCGTGGCCTGAAAAATAATTAGAAAAGTTAAGCTAAAGAATACAGATGTGACATTTGAAACAAGATCGAAAATATTCTGGTAAGATTTTGAAGTAACAACTGTGGAAAATATAAAGTAGAGAAAAAATTACTGTGTGGAATCCTGTTTATTACCTTGCAGTTGCACCACAGTACTTCATTTATGATGACAAAAGTAGTGTTCAAAAAACGTTAATCTTCTCGATATGATAGTAGGAGTAAGAGAAGAGGAACGTATAAAGTAAAACTTCAAAATTACTCAGCTGTCACAAAGGGGGAAGAAAAAGGAATGGATAATAGATGGGGTCGTGATAAATTACCACACCTTTCAAGAACTAAGAAGGTCTTTAGGAATTTGAATGTTTGAAAGTTTTACATTATTAAGATGAAAAAAATACACGTGATTAAAATGTGCTTGTGGACTGCTGCCACACAGCACATATAAAGTTAACTCAATGGCTCAGACCTAAAAGTAAAGCTCTTAGAAGAGAACATAGATGTAAATCTGCATGACCTGGGATTAGATAGTAGTTTCTTAGACATGTTACTAAACACCCAAGCAGCAAAAGGAAAATAGATAAATTGGACAGAATCAAAATGTAAAGCTTATCGCTTTGAAGAATATCTTCAAGAAAGTGAAAAAACAATCCACAGAATTGGAGAAAATATTTGCAAAGCCTATATCTGATAAGCGACTTGATTGTGAAATATATATGAAGAACTCTTACAACTCAGTAATAAAATATTTTTAAATTTTAAAATGGGCAAAGAATCTGAATAGACATTTTTCCGAAGAAGGTACACAAATGACCAAGAAACACATGGAAGATGTGTAACATCAGTAGGCATCAGGGAAATGCAAATCTAAACTGCAAGATATCGCTGCGCACCTACTAGGATGGCTATAATCAAAAGAACATATATGGGCTTCCCTGGTGGCACAGTGGTTGAGAGTCCGCCTGCCGATGCAGGGGACACGGGTTCGTGCCCTGGTCCAGGAGGATCCCACATGCCGTGGAGCGGCTGGGCCCGTGAGCCATGGCCGCTGGGCCTGCGCGTCCGGAGCCTGTGCTCCACAACGGGAGAGGCCACAACAGTGAGAGGCCCGTGTACCGCAAAAAAAAAAAAAAGAATATATAATAACAAGTGTTGGCAAGGATGTGGAAACATTGCAACAATTATACATTGATTGTGGGAAAGTAAAATGATGCAACCACTTTGAAAAACAGCCTGGCAGGGCTTCCCTGGTGGCGCAGTGGTTGAGAGTCCGCCTGCCGATGCAGGGGACACGGGCTCATGCCCCGGTCCGGGAAGATCCCACATGCCGCGGAGCGGCTGGGCCCGTGAGCCATGGCCGCTGAGCCTGCGCGTCCGGAGCCTGTGCTCTGCAACGGGAGAGGCCACAACAGTGAGAGGCCCGCGTACCGCAAAAAAAAAAAAAAAAAACAGCCTGGCAATTCCTCATAAAGTTAAACGTAGAGTTACTATATGTCCCAGCACATGAATCCTAGATAAATAGATACAGATATCCAAGAGAATTAAAACCATGTGTTCACAAAAAAAACATGTACACAGATGTTCACAGCAGCATAATCCATAAGAGCCAAAAAGGCGAGAGAACCCAAATATCCATCAACTGATGAAGGGGTAAGCAAAATGTCCATTCCATGCGGTGGAATATTATTCAGCCATAAAAAGGAATGAAAAGCTGCTGCTGCTGCTCCTGGTGCTTGCTTATGTGCTTGTTCTGTGGGACCCAGTACCTCATTTGTGAAGTGGTAGCTGAGGAGGATCTGGACCTCGCCACAGCCGATGAAAAGCCCAAGGAGTCAAGACTGAAGACAACAATCATATTAACAATCAAGACAATCTTTTTTTTTTTTTTTTTTTGCGGTACGCGGGCCTCTCACTGCCGTGGCCTCTCCCATTGCAGAGCACAGGCTCCGGACGCGCAGGCCCAGCGGCCATGGCTCACGGGCCCAGCCGCTCCACGGCATGTGGGATCTTCCCGGACCGGGGCATGAGCCCGTGTCCCCTGCATCGGCAGGCGGACTCTCAACCACTGCGCTACCAGGGAAGCCCAAGACAGTCATTTTTGTTGTGATGTAATGTGTCTCCTGTCAGAGGCTGCTTTCTTCTAGATCCTATCCCCATTCACTTCTTCCTTTAGTTATCACCTCTCTCTTTCCTCATCCTCAATCTCTTTCCCATTGCTGGATCATTCCCACCCACGTAGAACCATATACTGGTATCTCCTACCTTAACAGCAAAAACTTCTCCCTTGAACCTGCATTTCCCTCTCATACTGCTCATTTCCATGTTCTGCTTCATCACCAGACTTCTCAAAAATCTTTATACACACTTTCATCTCCTTACCTGAGAGTCGCTCTTTATTCTCGTCCAGCTCCTGCCTCTCACCACTCCACCAAGGATAATTTTAAAAGAATACCAATAATCCACAAGCTACCCAGACGTAATGGACATTTCTCTGTCCACATTGTACTTCCTTGTACAGCTAAAATAGTTGAAAACTTCCTCTTTCTTGAAAAACCTCTCTGCTTTTAACTTATATAGCATTCCCTGGCTTTTCTTTCTCCCTCTGTAATTGCCCTTCCTCAGGCTTCTTTTACTCTTCACAGTTTCTTAGTGTCAGTATTCTCTGGGTTCAGTCCTGTTGTCTGCTCTTCTCTTCTCAGAATTTCATCCATTTCCCTGGAACTTTAAATACCAGCTGTATGGTGGCGGCACCACATTTAAACCTCTAGCTAGATACTTCAGATTTCTTGATTCCATGCCCCACCCCATCCTACAACCCCGTTGACCCACTTCTTGGCAAATGGTTTCGCTGCCCTACTTACATGGCTGACGAAGTCAGAATCTGAAATTCATGTTTGATTCCTCTTTCTCCTTCATTTTTTTAAATATAAATTTATTTTATTTCTGGCTTCATTGGGTCTTCGTTGCTGCATGTGGGCTTTCTCTAGTTGCGGCGAGTGGGGGCTACTCTTCGTTGCAGTGCGCGGGCTTCTTATCGCGGTGCTTCTCTTGTTGTGGAACACGGGCTCTAGGCGCGCAGGCTCAGTAGCTGTGGCTCGCAGGCTCAGCCGTTGTGGCGCACGGGCTTAGTTGCTCCACGGCATGTGGGATCTTCCCGGACCGGGGCTCGAACCCGTGTCCCCTGCATTGGCAGGTGTCCCCTGCACTGCGCCACCAGGGAAGCCCCTCTCCTTCATTCTTTCCAGTCGTTCCAGTAGCAACTCTTTTCGATCCTATCTCCAAAATCTATCTCGAATCTACCCATTTACCTTTATCGCCATGGCTGCAAGTGTAATGCATACCTTTCTCATCTCTTACTTATAATCCCCTATTGTCTTCCCAACTGAGATTCCAGTTTGCCCCCTCCCAGTAGCCACCCAGCTTCCAGACAGTCTTCTTAAAAGTAAAAGGGATCCTGTCAATTCCCACTTTAAACATTGAAATGGTTTCTCATTACTTTAGCCAGCAGGCTCTGCAAATACATTCCCTGGAGTCAGACCCTGGATTCGCCACTTTCTGGCTGTGGAATCTTGGGTAAATTGCTTACTCCCTCCATGGCATAGTATTTGGTGGTAAAGTTAAGCAAGATAATTCACGTAAAGCACTTATAACTGTGCCTGGCACTCAGTAAATGTTTACAATTATTGTTAATGTTATGTGGCCTACAGAGCCCTGCGTGATCAAACTTCTCTGGGCCTAAGGTCTCAGACTAAACACTTGAGAATGTCTTTCCTAATGACTTTCTTCAAAGTTGGGTTCTCCTTTATTTTTTCTCTACCTCAACAACTTATTTATTTACTTTATACTACTTACCATCTCTGATTATCTTTTTTCAGCCTGTCCTCTCCCCTAGACTATAAGCTCCATAAAGAGGGGTCATGTTTACCTTGTTCACCATTTTATCTATAGGATATAGCACAGTTCTTGCTATATTATGTATTTATTGATAAAAATAATTAAAGAATCTCACATTCTTAGCAAGACCTTTTGGAGATTTATTTTTTGGCCAGTTTTTCATCCTGATTCCATTTGACTTAGAATAGAACATTTCTTTATAATGCTGTAATTTGTTTTGTATGTCATGAGGGAGAATCTTCTTTATCTCCTCCCTTCAAGTTTCTTATGTAAGGGCTAAACTGGGGAAGAGAACAAGATGTTGATAAAGAAATTTCTTTGGTTTATAAGATAAGCTTTCTCATATTTTAATATTGCACTTTTAATGTGTGGAATAACTTACGACTCAAAAAAGGAAATTTTGAAGCATGATATTGTGCAATATCAACATCATCTATTCTGGTTGTTCACTTTGGATCTCACCCAAAGGATATTTGTTATTGAAGTACCTGAAAGGCCTTAAAATAGTCTTTCAGAATGAACACTAAGGATGGCATTATAGGCACATATTTCAACTAAAATTAAATTATATGTGTTAATAAAAAGAGTATTATTCTTATTAGGGTATTATTTTAAATACTTTTTCTAGTTTCTAATATATTTCTAGTCAACATACAAATAATTGGAAAGAGTATACCTAATAGAAAGTGGGAGCTTTTCTTCCAGACCACAGTAATATCAAATAGTTGCTCACAGTTTTCCTTTGCTTCTAAAATACAAAACTTCTTTAAAGATATAGTCTACTATATAAATCTTTAAACAGAAGTATTTAATATATTTTTCACCTTGGTACTTTCAATATTTATAATACATTTTTGCAAGTCAGTATGCTCTTTTGGTTAGGTCCTGCTCATAAAAATATTTTCAACAAAAAAGGGAATTTTTTTAGTATATACCTTACTATTATTGGATTAGTCATCTTAGGCTTTGCTCTTGGCTCATTGGTTACATAATCTTGGTTATATAAGCAAACTTTATTAATGTTCCAATTTTTCTATGAGATAAAATGAAGAAATTGAAAGCTTACAGTCTTTAGAAGTCTTTGAAAATATTGATAACAAGAATCACATTTTCAGTCAAAATTATTGATATGTTGGTTTGATTAAGGGAATATAAAATAAATTTTTCCTAATAGCTTCTACCTCTCTAATATACATGAATGAGTGTGTTGTCTTTGATTAATTCTTTGATTAAATGATAGAAATATAATCTTTTGCAGATCACTTAGTATTCTTTTAAATATTGTTATTTTAAAAATTTGTTATCTCAAAGTTAGAAGTACATTTACTGAAAAGTTTTTGTTTTTTTAACCAGGACTAATAATGAAAAGTTCAGCATACAATGGACAATTCTCTTAACTAGCCTTTCCTCTTCCATTTTTCCTCCCTTCCCCTCTGTTGCAGTGAAAACTGTTAAATTAAATCAGGTCTTTGCAGCATTATGCTTCATGCTTGGTTTTATTTGAGTGGAATTATTGATTTCACGTATAGCAAGCACTTCACTTATATAGGTTAGCTTAAAAAAATCAGTAGTAAAACAAAAGCCAAAAAACCTCAGTAAAACAATATGATGTACACACACATAAATGACCTTTAGGCTTAAAATTTTTTCTAAAAACCAGTTAGTTTTTGTTTCAGGTATTTTTCATTAGTTCCTAATATAATATTAACATTAGGAAACAAGCAAGAATAGTTTTGATCTGACTCCTAGAATGTACTTTAAAACATGGTGGGCTCAAGGTAGCAAATAAAAGTATACCTTTTCTTAAATAGGGAAGTACTAGGAATAATGGGTGATTGCCAGTGTCAAAAGCCAGAACAAACACCTGTGTCCCATAGAATGTGGTGGTCTAGAACCACTGGAATCACAGTTCTTCCAGGAGTTGATAAAATATTCAATCAACAGCCGATTTAGCCATTGGGGCAGGGACAAGATCTCAGATATATAGATTTGTCTAAATATCTTTTAGACAAATCTGTATATCTTAGATTACCTTTTTGTGGAACACCTCAGTTGAATATGTAGAAATTACTTCCATTTATTTTACTAATCTTTGTTAGGCTGGAACTTTTAGTTTTTCTCCTTTTATGTAAATGAATGAAAACAATTCCCATATTTCCAAGGAAACAGAAAACATCTAATCCAAGCTAGTCTTCCCACCATGTTTGTTGGCAGCCTTACATCTGTCAGAGGGTAAAGAGTCTTTATTTTTCTTTGTACTTTTTATTCATGTAAAATTCCTTAAGGTCCGTAACAGAGGTTAAATTCTCTTTAAATATTTTTGTTTTAAAAGAAGTATTATGGTTTAATGGAAAATGTGTAGAACTTAAAGTAAGAAGGATTGGTTTTCCTCCTTGATAAGTTTATCCACATAAGCTTGGGCAAATTGTTTTAACCTGACTCACTCTTCTTGGCGGTGAATTTGAAATGAATGACAATTCCTTCAGCATTTACTTCATGGGCTTTGCAATTATTAAATAGTATGATTGTAAAAGTATTTGGTAAACTGTGGACTGTTTCAGTATTGATGCTAGTATTATAAACTTTACATGCAGCCTTTATAAACTCATGAATATGGAAAAGAGCAAGACAAATTTCCTTTAATAAGAAACTTCCCTTTTAGTTAGTGGGGTGTTACAGAGTGGTGTTGACTATGTGTAATATAAATAGTTATAACAATTTAATTATCCCTGTTACTGGACATAAACTAGTTTTTGCATACTATTATTCTTAAAAAGAAGTAAATTCAATGATCTTACATTCTTTTGTGGAAAAATACCTTAAGCCCATATTAAATATTTTTTTCAAAATATTTATTTTAAATATTTTAAAATAAAACTTTAGTATTTTAAAAATTAACATTGATCAAAACAGAAAGCTTTCAAGGAATTAGCAAAATAGATTCATATTCACTTTTTGTCAAAGATATGAATACTTTTTTTTCATAGGCAGCCACCTTGCTAGCCCATCTGCCCTATTAGTATTGTAGTGTTAAAGGTTATCATAAATTACTATTAATCACACCTTCCTAGTTCTTAATTTAGTTAACAACCTTTGGAATTACAGAAAAACAGAATGTGTGTTTGTGTTTGTTCTATGTATAGAATAATAATCTACCTAGTATTGAAAATAGACCAGTATAAATGACTGTGAATTTACCACCTTTCAGTTGACATTTATATTGCTTCACTCTTAGAGAAAAATGCTAGACACTGTAGACCCCTTGAATGAGTCACTTTGGGGATTCTTTTTAAGAGAGGTATAAGCACTTAGAATGGTTTTCTTTGTTACAGTGGCAGCTTTTTTTCCTAAGTATCTGCAAGACTTGAGTGATCCAAGTTTGTTCTTGTTGTGACAAATTAAATAAAATTTAGTTCTTTCTACTTGAGCTTGGGCTCTAAGTGATTTCTGTAGATGAAACTTCAGTCAGTTTTTAATATTTATGTGTTCACCCATGTCATTTTTTAGGAGATTTTATGAAGATGGAGCAATTGTCTTGGGTGAGGAAGCAAATATGCTTGCTGGCATGCTGCTTGGACTCAATGCTATTGATTTCAGGTATTTCATCTAACTATATGCATTATGACTTAAAGTTATTCTACCTCATAATAGTTTCCACTTATGATTCTTTTCTTTCAGTTTTCTAAGTAAAGCACACTGTTGGATATTGATTTGATTTATGTTGTTCCCTTTCGAATGAGATCAGTTTTCTAAATAGGTTTGCTCTCAAAAAAGAGGCTGTCTCAAACTTAGGGAATGAACTGACAACCTTGCTCTCTAGTTTGGGTAAAAAGAAAGCTTGGACCACATCCTGCCAAGCAGAGAAGTCATGCGCTCTGGTAGCACTGAAGGAAGGTTTTGGATCTCATCTCTTAGTATTTTTCAACTACTGCTTTAAAATGAAAAAGAAATACACTAAAAGAAGATTCAAATCCAGAAAGATTTTCATTGTCTCATGTGGTGAGAGAAAGAGGATATTGACAGGCTATCTTAGGTATGTTATGTTTCTTGTTTTGTATCTAAAATATTAAAAATTTTGTTAATAAAGATGTAAAAAAAAATTTGTTAATATTTACTTTTATTATCAACAAGATGAATTGATTTCAGAATAAGATTACAAGTACTAAAAATGGACATTGTAAGTTCTTTTTAGGTTGATGGCAGCATCCTTTTGCATTTCTTTAATTGATCTAAGATTTTACATTGTACTAAAAGTAAAAGGTTTGTCTAGAATAAGAACTGAAACATGAGAATGAAGGAAGTATTATATGTATATATATATGTGTATATATATACACATATATATATATTTTGTGTGTGTGTGTGTGTGTGGTATGCGGGCCTCTCACTGCTGTGGCCTCTCCCATTGCGGAGCACAGGCTCTGGACGCGCAGGCTCAGCAGCCATGGCCCACGGGCCCAGCTGCTCCGCAGCATGTGGGATCCTACCGGACCAGGGCACGAACCCATGTCCCCCGCATCGGCAGGTGGACTCTCAATCACTGCGCCACCAGGGAAGCCCTATATTTTTATTGAAATATATCACTTAAATATATCATTAAATATATCACTTAAATATATCACTTAAAATATATCACAAGAATGTTAACAAATAAGTATAAAACTTAAATGAAAATCTAGTTTTCATTTTTAGTTCATTTTTTGAACTAAAAAATAATGCTACCCAGTTTCACTGAGGTTAACTTTTTCTAGTAACTCACTTCTTTTTCAAAATACTTTTCACTTTGTAAGTGTAACTTTCCTCTATTTAAAATTTGATAAGTGGGATTGGGTTAATTAGCTTAATTCTTTATGATGAATGTGATAGATGCAGTTTTGAAGGTTGTCTTTATGCTCCCTCTAAGGGTGTTAACTTTTTACATGGCATGTTGCTGGCTCTGTCCAAATACTTTACAACTTCATTTAGTTTTTGGTTGGGAAAAAAAAAACCTGGGTTAAGAATCTAAACTCTTGGCTTATTGTAACCCACTGATAATGTATAGAGAGAAAGTGTCTTAAAGATGCATCAGTAATGTTTCTATAAATGAAGGAAAACCCATGTAAAATGTTGCCACTTTGATTCTTTCCTTAGTCAATTCTGGAAAAATACATACTGCACCCTTGATATTAACATATTAGAACAAGTATTTCAACAGGCACATTTCCCAAAGAAACCAGAAGGTAGTGGTTCATATATGAATTTTTTTCTTTTTTTTTAAATTAATTAATTGTATTTATTTATTTTTGGCTGCACTGGGTCTTCGTTGCCGCTTGTGGGCTTTCTCAAGTTGAGGCTAGCAGGGGCTATTCTTCCTTGCAATGCACGGGCTTCTCATTGAGGTGGCTTCTCTTGTTGCAGAGCACGGGCTCTAGGTGCGCGGGCTTCAGTAGTTGTAGCAGGCGGGCTCGGTAGTTGTGGCTTGCGGGCTCCAGAGCTCAGGCTAAGCAGCTGTGGCGCACGGGCCCAGCTGCTCCGTGGCATGTGGAATCTTCCCGGACCAGGGCTCAAACCCACGTCCCCTGAATTGGCAGGCGGGCTCTCAACCACTGTGCCACCAGGGAAGCCCCATGAATTTTTTTCTAATTAGGAGATTTTCTTTTTAGGAGATATTAAGTATCACCTGAGAATTTGTAAATGTGAACAACAAGGCTTCATCTGAAAATTCTCTAGCGATGTCTTAAGAATTTAGTAAAGACGAGGATAGTATGAAATAAATAATGTTTGAACAGATTTCTCAGTAAATTTTACTTTTGCATGATATATTTATGTAACAGTGTTATTAACTCATACAAGCTTTTGTTATTGATATGGAAGGTAGACTATCTTTATGAGGTGTTTATAACAAGTCACATTTAAATTACAAATAAGAAATTCACCTGCAATTTGATGAAACAAATGTCTCTAACAAGAGATTGTTTATAACACTTTGATTTAAATTTTAATGTATTAATATATTTACTGTCTATTGTCTTAGCTTCTGCCTGAAGGGAGAAGGATTAGATGGCAACTTTCCTGCTGTAATAGACTATACACCATATTTGAAGTTTACCCAAAGGTATTTGACATTTTGAAATATGTTATTGAAATCTTAATTTATAATTGAATGTCTTGTGCAATATATTCATCTGATTAAAACTACTTTTTATAAAACATTTATTTCAGTATCAGAGATCATTCAAAAATATAAACTCCAGTTGTGTTTTTAGTGTATATATAAATATATAGTTTTTACATAATTGTAATCCCAGTGTAAATATAGTTTTTAAAAAATAGCGTGTATTTCTACTGCTGTAGTCAATATAATAACTTTAATAGCTCTGTAATAGTCCATTGAGATTACAAAACTATAATTCATTATTTAAATTGTTTTTCATTTATCTCCATTATAATGAAAAGAATAATGAACATTTTTGGGCAAATAAATTTTCCTTTTGTTTCTGTTGTGCATTTATAGAGTTATTCAGGTAAGTACAGTGAAAAATTTTGTGGCTCTTAAAGTCTGTTCTTAGAGTTGTATCAATTTATCCTGCTACCAGTATTTTGTGAGAGTTACGGATTTTCCATAATCTCATCAGCATTGAAAATTAATCAGATGAAATCTATTCTGAAGATCTTCTTGCATAATTGACTTCCCAAATAGAATAATGATCTTTATATACTTCTTTCTTTTTCACATCTTTATTGGAGTATAAATGCTTTACAGTGTTGTGTTAGTTTCTGCTGTACAACAAAGTGAATCAGCTATATGTATACATATATCCCCATATATATCCCCATATTCCCTCCCTCTTGCGCCTCCCTCCCACCCTCCCTATGCCACCCCTCTAGGTCGTCACAAAGCACCGAGCTGACCTCCCTGTGCTGTGCAGCAGCTTCCCACTAGCTATCTACTTTACATTTGGTAGTGCATATATGTCAGTGCTACTCTCTCACTTCGTCACAGCTAACCCTTCCCCCCTTGTGCCCTCAAGTCCATTCTCTACGTCTGTGTCTTTATGCCTGCCCTGCCACTAGGTTCATGAGTACCACTTTTTGAAATGCCATACATATGCATTAGCATATGGTATTTGTTTTTCTCTTTCTGACTTACTTCACTCTGTATGACAGATTCTAGGTCCATCCACCTCACTACAAATAACTCAATTTTCTTCCTTTTTATGGCTGAGTAATATTCCATTATATATATGTGCCACATCTTCTTTATCCATTTTTCTGTCAGTGGACGTTTAGGTTGCATCCATGTCCTGGCTATTGTAAATAGTGCTGCAATGAACATTGTGGTACATGACTCTTTTTGAATTATGGTTTTCTCAGAGTATATGCCCAGTAGTGGGATTGCTGGGTCATATGGTAGTTCTATTTTTAGTTTTTTTAAGGAAACTCCATACTGTTCTCCATAGTAGCTGTGTCAGTTTACATTCCCACCAACAGTGCAGGAGGGTTCCCTTTTCTCCACACCCTCTCTGGCACTTATTTTTTCTAGATTTTTTGATGATGGCCTTTCTGACCAGTGTGAGCTGATACCTCATTGTGGTTTTGATTTGCATTTTTCTAATGATTAGTGATGCTGAGCATCTTTTCATGTATTTGTTGGCCATCTGTATATCTCCTTTGGAGAAATGTCTATTTAGGTCTTCCACCCATTTTTGAATTGGGTTGTTTGGTTTTGTGATATTTAGCTGCATGAGCTGCTTATATATTTTGGAGATTAATCCTTTGTCTATTGTTTCATTTGCAAATATTTTCTCCCATTCTGAGGGTTGTCTTTTCGTCTTGTTTATGGTTTCCTTTGCTGTGCAAAAGCTTTGAAGTTTCATTAGGTCCGATTTGTTTATTTTTGTTTTTATTTCCCTTACTCTAGGAGATGGGTCAAAAAGGATCTTGCTGTGATTTATGTCATAGAGTGTTTTGCCTGTATTTTCCTCTAAGAGTTTTATAGTGTCTGGCCTTATTTAATCCATTTTGAGTTTATTTTTGTGTACGGTGTTAGGGTGTGTTCTAATTTCATTCTTTTACATGTATCTGTCCATTTCTCCCAGCACCACTTATTTAAGAGGCTGTCATTTCTCCTTTGTATATTCTTGCCTTCTTTATCAAAGATAAGGTGACCATAGGTGCGTGGGTTTATCTCTGGGCTTTCTATCCTGTTCCATTGATCTATATTCTGTTTTTGTGCCAGTACCATACTGTCCTGATTACTGTAGCTTTGTAGTATTTATAGTCTGAAGTCAGGGAGCCTGATTCCTGCAGCTCTGTTTTTCTTTCTCAAGATTGCTTTGGCTATTCAGGGTGTTTTGTGTTTCCATACACATTGTAAAATTTTTTGTTCTAGTTCTGTAAAAAATGCCATTGGTAATTTGATAGGGATTGCATTGAACCTGTAGATTGCTTTGGGTGTAGTACAGCCATTTTCACAATATTGATTCTTCCAATCCAGGAGCATGGTATATCTCTCCATCTGTTTATGTTATCTTTGATTTCTTTCATCAGTGTTTTATAGTTTCCTGATTACAGGTCTTTTGCCTCCTTAGGTAGGTTTATTCCTAGGTATTTTATTCTTTTTGTTGCAATGGTAAATGGGATTGTTTCCTTAATTTCTCTTTCTGATCTTTCATTGTTACTGTATAGGAATGCAAGAGATTTCTGTGCATTAATTTTGTATCCTACAACCCTACCAAATTCATTGATTAGTTCTAGTAGTTTTCTGGTGGCATCTTTAGGATTTTCTATGTATAGTATCATGTCATCGGCAAACAGTGACAGTTTTACATCTTCTTTTCCAATTTGTATTCCTTTTATTTATTTTTCTTCTCTGATTGCTGTGGCTAGGGCTTCCAATACTATGTTGAATAATAGTGGCAAGAGTGGACATCCTTATCTTGTTCCTGACCTTAGAGGAAATGGTTTCAGTTTTTCACCATTGAGAATGATGTTCGCTGTGGGTTTGTGATATATGGCTTTTATTAGGTTGAGGAAGGTTCCCTCTATGCCCACTTTCTGGAGAGTTTTTATCATAAATGGGTGTTGAATTTTTAAAAAAAATTGTATTTATTTATTATTTATTTCTGGCTGCATTGGGTCTTTGTTGCTGTGCGCAGGCTTTGTCTAGTTGCAGCGAGCAGGGGCTACTCTTTGTTGCAGTGCCTGGGCCTCTCATTGTGGTGGCTTCTCTTGTTGCGGAGCATGGGCTCTAGGCACACGGGCTTCAAGTTGTGGCATGCAGGCTTCAGTAGTTGTGGCTTGCAGGCTCTAGAGTGCAGGCTCAGTAGTTGTGGTGCACAGGCTTAGTTGCTCCGTGCCATGTGGCATCTTCCCAGACAAGGGCTTGACCCAGTGTCCCCTGCATTGGCAGGCGGATTCTTAACCACTGTGCCACCAGTGAAGTCTCTATGATTTCTTTCCTTCTACTAACTTTGGGTTTTCTTTGTTCTTCTTTCTGTAATTGCTGTAGGTGTAAGGTTAGATTGTTTATTTGAGATTTTTCTTGTGTCTTGAGGTGAGTTTGAATTGCTCTGAACTTCCTTCTTAGAACTGCTTTTTCTGCATCCCATAGGTTTTTGGATCGTTGTGTTTTCGTTGTCATTTGTTTCTAGGTATTTTTTAATTTCTTCTTTGATTTCTTCAATGATCTCTTGGCTGTTTAGCAGCACGCTGTTTAGCCTCCATGTATTTGTGTTTTTTACAGTTTTTTTCATGTAATTGATTTCTAAACTCATAGCATTGTGGTTGGAAGAGATGCTTGATACGATTTCAATTTTCTTAAATTTTCCAAGGCTTGATTTTTGTCCCAAGATGTGGTCTATTCTGGAGAACATTCATGTGCACTTGAGAAGAAGTGTATTTTTCTGCTTTCAAGTGTAATGTCCTAAAGATATCAATTAAGTCTGTCTGGTCTATTATGTCATTTAAAGCTTGTGTTTCCTTATTGATTTTCTGGCTGGATGATCTATTGGTGTAAGTGGGATGTTAAAGTCCCCCAGTATTACTGTGTTACTGTCAATTTCTCCTTTTATGGCTGTTAGCATTTGCCTTATGTATTTTGAGGTGCTCCTTTGTTGGGTGCATAAATATTTATAATTGTTACACTTTCTTCTTGGATTGATCCCTTGATCATTATGTAGTGTCCTTCCTCATCTCTTGTAACAGTCTTTAATTTAAAGTCTATTTTATCTGATATGAGTATTGCTACTCCAGCTTTCTTGTGATTTCCGTTTGCATGGAATATCTTTTTCCATCCCCTCACTTTCAGTCTGTGTCCCTAGGTCTGAAGTGGGTTTCTTGTAGATAGCATATATAAGGATTTTGGTTTTATATCCGTTCAGCCAGTCTGTGTCTTTTGGTTGGAGCATTTAATCCATTTACATTCAAGGTGATTTTCGATATGTATGTTCCTATTACCATTTTCATGACTGATTTGGGGTTGTTTTTGTGGGTTTTTTTCTTCTCTTGTGTTTCCCTCTTAGAGAAGTTCCTTTAGCATTTGTTGTAAAGCTGGTTTAGTGGTGCTGAATTCTCATAGCTTTTGTTTGTCTGTAAAGCTTTTGATTTCTCTGTCAATCTGAATGAGATCCTTGCTGGGCAGAGTAATCTTGGTTGTAGTTTCTTCCCTTTAAATATGTCCTGCCACTCCCTTCTGGCTTGCAGAGTTTCTGCTGAAAGATCAGCTGTTAACCTTATGGGGATTCCCTTGTATGTTATTTGTTGCTTTTCCCTTGCTGCTTTTAATATTTTTTGTTTGTATTTAATTTTTGATAGTTTGATTAATGTGCGTCTCGGCGTGTTTCTCTTTAGGTTTATCCTGTATGGGACTCTCTGAGCTTCCTGGACTTGATTGACTATTTCCTTTTCTATGTTAGGGAAGTTTTTGACTGTAATCTCTTCAAATATTTTCTCAGTCCCTTTCTTTTTCTCTTCTTCTTCTGGGACCCCTATAATTCAAATGTTGGTGCGTTTAATGTTCTCCCAGAGGTCTCTGAGAGTATCCTCAATTCTTTTCATTCTTTTTTCTTTATTCTACTCCCCACCAGTTATTTCCACCATTTTATCTTCCAGCTCACTTATCTGTTCTTTTGCCTCAGTTACTCTGCTATTGATTCCTTCTGGAGTATTTTACATTTCAGTTATTGTGTTGTTCATCACTGTTTGTTTGCTCTTTAGTTCTTCTAGATCTTTGTTAAACGTTTCTTATATTTTCTCCATTCTGTTTCTGAGATTTTGGATCATCTTTACTATCATTACTCTGAATTCTTTTTCAGGTAGCTTGCCTATTTTGTCTGCATTTATTTGATCTTGTACGTTTTTACCTTGCTCCTCTGTCTGTAACATATTATTTTGTCATTTCAGTTGTTTTTTTTGATGGTTGGGTTGGGGCT
This sequence comes from Lagenorhynchus albirostris, assembly GCF_949774975.1. Lineage (NCBI taxonomy): Eukaryota > Metazoa > Chordata > Mammalia > Artiodactyla > Delphinidae > Lagenorhynchus > Lagenorhynchus albirostris. The sequence continues at coordinate 75,495,190 of NC_083102.1, read as the reverse complement.
TTATTCCTGTCTTACTGGTTGTTTAGCCTGACGCGTCCAGCACTGGAGTTTGCAGGCAGTTGGGTAGAGCCAGGTCTTGGTGCTGAGATGAGGACCTCTGGGAGGCCTCACTCCAATTAATATTCCCTGGGGTCTGAGGTTCTCCATTAGTCCAGCAGTTTGGGCTTGGCACTCCCACCACAGGAGCTCAGGCCAACCCTCGGCCTGGGAACCAAGATTTGGCAAGCTGCATGGTGTGGCAAAAAAAAAAAAAAAAAAGCAAGCAGTACAATAACAAAGAATAAAAAATAAAATAAAATTAGAAAGATAAAAAATATATTAGAAAAAATAAAAATATAATTGAAACAACTTCAACAAAGTAAAACAAAACCACAACAGAAAAAAAATAAACAAATAAATAAATAAATTTAAGAAAAGGGAGGGAACAAGCCAAAAGGAGCAGAGCAGTAACAAAGTGTAAAGAATACAATAAAATTAGAAAAATAAAAGATTTATTAGAAAAAATAAAAGTATAAATGAATCAACAACAGGGTAAAATAGAACCCCAACCTAAAAGAAGAAAAAAGAAAGCCTTGACTAAGTGGGGCAGAGTTCAGGCAGGGTTTGGAACATGGGCAGGGGTGGGGTTTAGGGTGGGGCGGAACCTAGGTGAGGGGTGACATTTCAGCGTGGGGCCTGATGTTTCAGTGTGGGGCAGGGTCTAGGCTCAAGACCCACGCCAGCTGGAAAAGGCTTTGTGGGCAGGGCCTAGGCTGGCGACGTTCAAGTGTAGGGCAGGGCCTCTGCTTAGGCCCCGCCCAGAAGGGGAGGAATAGCACGTCCAAAGAAGGGCCTCTGGCGTGTGGGGTTCCAGAGTTTGGAGGTAAGGTCGTGGGTGAGGGCGTGTGGGTGGGGTTTAGGCCCAGCACATTGGAGGGGGTCTCTGAGGTGTCTCCAAGCGTAGAGGTAAGTCCCTGGGTGGGGGTGTAGGGGCGGGGCTTGGGTTCTGCGGGCAGGAGGCAGGCTCCGAGGGCAGAGGATTAGGCCCGGGAGCCCAAGAGGCTCCCCGGTGCCTCAGTGGACAGGGAAAGCCTGGCCCCGTTCCCTTCCATTCCTTCACGCCCCTCCCCCACTGTCTCCCCCAGGGTCTCCCCCATCTCGTGGGTGGGTCCCACTGGGTGTAGGAATGCCCCCCCCTCCCCCAGCCGCCCCTCAGGGCCGCCAGTCCAGGGCCGCCAGTCCTTTCCCGCCTCCACTTCTCCTCCCCCGTCCCTTCCACCCAGGCCCCATGTCCTACCCGGTCGCTGGGGGTTCCTCCCGTCCCCTTAGGTGTCTGTGGTCCCCCACCGGTGCCAGGTAGGTGCCCTAGTTGTGCGGGAGATGCGAATTCCGCGTCCTCCTAGCCTGCCATCTTGACTCTGCTCCCCTCTCTTTATATACTTCTGAAATGTTATGATCAGGCCAAAGCTGTAAGGGAGATAGAGTGAGTAATATATGTATATATGTAATATATGTATATGTACACACAAACATACACACACACCCAAGATACATTTATTGAGTGCCTAAAGAAACTTTTCTAGGGATACATACATGTCAAGACTATAGGAACTCTGTGAACTTCTAAAAAGGAATGCAATCCCTGTATCCACGATAATCACCATCTAGTAAGAGAAGTCACTATGATTTCAGAGCTAGGAGTGTGAAGGTATTTTAGGTGATGAAGGAGAAGGAGGAATAGAGTATTATGGTACAAAGATTTGTAACTTAAGTAAGTAGATCCCTTGGGAAAAGGGATAAGTCTGTTACATTAGATCTAGAAAAGAAATACACCAAGAAGATGTTTTTAACAGGCATAAAATTGTACTGTTTTGGGATATGTTTGGATTACAGGACATTTTGTGAAGATAACGGATAGTTCAAAACAATACTAGTAAAAATGTCAATACCATTTATTGCATGTTTATTATATAGCAAGCATTGTTTTAAGTCATTTACTTCTATTAACTCATTAATCTCCTCAGAAGCCAGTGAGGTAAGCACCACTGTCCTTATTTTTAAATGAGAAAACTGAAACACAGAGAGGTTAAATACCTTGGCCATAGTCATACAGCTAGTTTGTGCAGAGTGGGCCTCAAGTCTGAAATTAAAGAGCAAGATGACAGTTGGAGAGAGGAGTTTGGTCATCAGAATGCAGTTAGAAAGGCTATTTTTAGCGATTTAGGAAATAAATTAAAATATGAAGAAAAATGTAAATACAGATTTTTCTCTTTTCGTACCTAAGAGACTGTAGTAATTATTACAGTGCTTTTAAAAAGATATGATAATGAAGCCTTCTCATCTGGTGCCCTCAGAATGAGTTTAATGACCTATAGTCTGGGTCCCCAGCTGCTTAGCCACTTTTGTCTGATTTTTTTGTGCAATTTCCTCTTTCTTTGATGCACTAATCCAAACATATATGTATAGCTTCCTCTTCTTTGTATACGAAAGGATTCCTACCATCTTGTTATATAAACAAGAAAGGAAATACCAATTCAACCTAGTCATAACCCAGTTAGCATTACAGACCATGGAGTTTTTCTTTTTAGAAAGATTGAAACTATCCTAATAGTCATAAAGAGCCAATATTTTAAAAATTGAATTACTTCCACCCAAATGTATCTGTAATTAGACACAATTTTTAAAAATTCTATTTGATGCCTCATTTAAGAAACCATAAGAGTCTGTCCCTCCCCAAATTACTGCTTTTAACTTATTTGGAAAATAAGTGTTTATTGTAGAATAGTTGGAAAGTACAGAAAAGTAGAAAGTAGAAGAAAGCTTAAGTCACTCATCTTACATTTAAGGAGCAACTGCTAGAAGCATTAACATTTTGATGGATAGCTTTCAGCCTTTTCTGTACATAGGAATATTTTTAAATTAAAATGGAAGCATAATATACATGTAACTGTTTCCCTTAATACTGTATAATGAACATTGTTGCACGTCTTTAACTGTCCTTCTATAGCATCATTTCCTAAAATAAATAGAATTCATTGTTAGTATAGTATGTTAACCCAGTTATTGTACTTCTGGAGTGCATTTAGTTTCGTCGTATATAGTATTGCAGTTAATATCCTTGTCACTACATCTTTTTATGCAGAACCATCATTATTTAAGTTAAAATCCTGGAAGTAGGGGCTTCCCTGGTGGCACAGTGGTTAGGAATCTGCCTGCCAATGCAGGGGACATGGGTTTGGGCCCTGGTCTGGGAAGATCCCACATGCCGCAGAATAAGTAAGCCCGTGCACCACAGCTACTGAGCCTGTGCTCTAGAGCCTGCGAGCCACAACAACTGAGCCCGCATGCCACAACTACTGAAGCCCACGCACCTAGAGCCCATGCCCCGCAACCGTAGAAGCCACTGCAATGAGAAGCCCTCACACCTCAACGAAGAGTAGCCCCCACTTGCTGCAACTAGAGAAAGCCCACGTGTAGCAACGAAGACCCAGCACAGCCAAAAATAAATTTTAAAAAAAAATCCTGGAAGTAGAATTTCTAGTATATATGTCATTGAAACTTTTGAAACATGCTGTCAAGAGAGCATGTCCAGAGAGGCTATACTAATGTAGATCCTATCAGCAATATGTGACAGTGCCTGCCTCCACGGTTTCCAACTTAAAGGTGTGGCTAATTCTGTAAGTAAAAAATGATATCCTGTTGTTGTTTCGGTTTGCATTTATTTGATTGCTGGTGAAGTTGAACTTTAAAAAATATTTATTAGCTGTTAGTCTTTTGAAATAGAGTTTTATCCTTCTGAAGCTAAATACATGAAATATGTTAAGAGAAAACATCCTAAAAAATATTTCATATTTAAAATTGGTTTAATTAAGTTTTAGGTTGTGTACCAGTGAGAAAAGTTAAGTTTTTTCTGAGTTACTGCTTGGTGTAACTTTAAAGATTTTTTCCTTGAATGGATTTTCGGCCAAAAAAGTCTAGTAGTAGCCAATGGTTATTGGTCTTTTATGATGCCTTCAATTTTTCACTTTAAAGTATAACATTCTAATAGCTAAGTCTTTATACTTAGAATGATTATTTCCTAAAGAGGTAAATTTCTGCAAACAAAATTGCTGAGTTAGAGAGACCGTAAACGATCCAGCATGCTGTTCAATTGCCCTTCCTAAGCGTAGCATTCCATGTACTGTTGGCTGTCCATATCTGCAGGTTTCACCTCCATGAATCAACCAGCTGTGGATCAGATGTATATGGGACTTGTACATATAAGGGACTTGAGCACCCATGGACTTTGATATCTGGGGTGGCTCCTGGAACCAGTCCTTCATGAGTACTGAGGGACCACTGTACTCTGCCTTTTCCCCCTCTTAGTAGGGAGAAGCTAATCATTTGCTACCAAAGGCCAGTCTTTTCGCCTGTGTACTGCATCCCATCCTGTCTTTTCTGTTTAAGGTCTTAGCTCCAGCGGTTGTCCCCTTCCATTAATTTTTCCTTTTCTAGATCTTCCCACACATCACAGCATATAAGCATGTTGTTATTTTCCCCATCTTAAAAAATGAAACAGAGAAACTTTCCTAACCCCACATTCACTTCTAGCTATTTCTTAGTACCCCTTCCTTTATTACAAAACCATGCCTCCCTTTTTTTTTTTGCCTGCATTCTCTCTTGAACTATTCATATGAGCTTTAATACCTACCACTGAAACAGCTCTTTTCAGAGTCACCAGTAATTGTCTTGTTGCGAAATCCAGGGGTTAGTTTCCTCACCTTACTTGACCTTGGAGCAGTGTTTGATACACATGACTGCTCTTGTCAGCACTCTTCTGCTTTTCCTCCTTTTTACTCCCCTTCACTGCTTTCTCCTCATTTCCCCAACCTCTAAATGTTGGACTGTTTCAGAGATCAGTCCTGAATCATCTTCTCTGTCTGTACTAAGTAGTTTCATCTAGTTTCATGGCTTTAAATACTATCTATGTGCTGCTCTTTCCCAAATATATACTTCCACCTGGAACACTACTCTAAACTCTGAAACTCATACATCCAGCTGCCAAGTTGACACCTCCACTTGGATGTGTAATAAGCACCTCAGATATAACAGGTACAATAATGAACTCCTAATCCCATCACCCCACACCCCCACACACAAAACAACTTTCCTTCCTTTAGTCTTTGCCATTCCAAGAATGGTAGTTCTAGCATTCCAGTCGTTTATGCTCAAAAACTTTGGAGTCATTGTTGAATTCTCTCTTCCATAATCCACATACGATCCATCAGCAAATATTTTTGCACCACCATCACCTCCTAAATTTAAACCTGGAGATTTGCAAGAGTCTTCGTGCTCCACCTCTTGCCTCCTGTAGTTTATTTCTCCATAGAGCAGCCAGAGTGATCCTTTTGAACTATAAGTCAAATCACTTCATTCCTCTGCTCACAACTTTCCAGTAGTTTCTTTCCTTCTGACCCGAAGTGAAAAACAAATTCCTTAGTTGATCTGGCCTCCAGTACCTCTCTGACCTCATGTCTTACTCCCTGCCCTGTTACTCACTGTGCTTCAGTAACACTGGCCATCTTGTTATCCCTTGAGCACACTGGGCACACCTGTGCATCTTTCTGTCCTCTCTACCAGGAGCACAGTCTCTCTCAGATATTTGCATGGCTAGTTCGTTCATCTCTAAAACTCAGCTTAATACCACCTTAGTAATGAAGCCTCCACTGAATGTTCTGCCTAAAATAGTGATACCAGTTCCCCTTACTGGTGTGACCTCAAGCATCTGCTTATCATCTCGTATTCTCATTTTCTTCATTTGCTGAATGAACCTATTAAATAGTACAGCAGTACCTCATGGGGATATCATGAGGATTAATGAGGTGATGTATGTGAAGTGTTTATATAGTTCCTTGGACCACCGTAGTTAGTATTTATTTTCTTCCTTGTCCTTATAAGGAACTTCCTTGTTATCAGTTCTCCCTTTCTACTCTTGGATTTTTTAATTTATTTTTTATTTTTTTGTGTATTCATTGCTTTTTTCTTTCACAAATATATTTATTTATTTATTTTTACTTTCAGCTGTGTTGGGCCTTTGTTCTTGCACACAGGCGTTATCTAGTTGTGGTGAGCGGGGGCTACTCTTTGTTGCGGTGCGCAGCCTTCTCATTGCGGTGGCTTCTCTTGTTGCGGAGCACGGGCTCTAGGTGCGTGGGCTTCAGTCGTTGTGGCACACGGGCTCAGTGATTGTGGCTCGCAGGCTCTAGAGCACAGGCTCAGTAGTTGTGGTGCATGGGCTTAGTTGCTCTGCAGCGTGTGGGATCTTCCCAGAACAGGGATGGAATCCATGTCCCCTGCACCGGCAGGCAGATTTCTAACCACTGTGCCACCAGGGAAGTCCCTCTTGGATGTTTTTAAAACTTACTGATTTATTTATCATCTTTCCAGTTTCTATTATTGGTTCAGTTTTGGTAAATTTTATTTTGTTAAAATTTTCAGAATTTTATATCATGATGTTCAGAGAATTTCTTTTAATATCTTTTAAATCTCTTTTCATCTCTAGTTATCTTTTGCTTTTTGTTATCGTAACTTTTATTTTTTTGTCTCTTAAATCATCCTTGCCAAAGCTTTATCAATTTTGTTAGTCATTAAGTGTTTGTTTTTCTTTGTTGATCCTCTGTTGTACCTTTGCCATCTAGCTCATTAATTTCTGTTTTTATCTATATTATTTTGTTTCTTCTACCTTCTTTGGGTTTGTGATGATCTTTTCTTACTCTTTTGTAAAATCAGCTTTATTGATGTATCATTAACAAATAAAATTCTGAGATATTTCAAGTGTACATTGTGGTGATTTGATACCGTATTTTGATAATGTATACCTTGCGGAAGGATTTCCCCCGTGTTGTTAATTAACATATCCATCACCTCATGTATTTATCTTTTTGTGTGTGTGTGTGAACATTTAAGTTTTACTCTCTTAACAAATTTCAGTTATATAATACAGTGTTATCAACTATAATCACCATGTTTTACAGTAGATACTCAGACTTTATTAATCTTACAGCTGAAAGTTTGTACCCTTTTACCAACCTCTCCCTATTCCTCCTCCTCGCCCCTGGGAACCATGTTCTAGTCTCTATTTCTATGAGTTTGACTTTTTTTTTTTTTTTTAAGATTCTACATATAAGTGATACCTCCAGTATTTGTCTTTCTGTGTCTGGCTTATCTCACTTAGCATAATGCTCTCAGGATCCATCCATGTTGTTGCAAATGGCAAGATTTCTTAACCTCTCATGGCTGAACGGTATTCCACTGTGTATATGTATACACCACATCTTCTTTATCCATTCATTTATTGATGGACACTTAGCTCATGTCCATATCTTGATTACTTGTGCTGCAGTAAACATGGGAGTACAGGTATCTCTTCAAGATTCTGTTTTCATTTCCTTTTGATACATTCCTGGAAGTGGGATTGCTGGATCATATGGTAGTTCTATTTTCAATATTTTGAGGAAACTCCATTCTGTTTTCCATAATGACCGTATCAGTTGACACTCCCACAGCAGTGCACAGGGGTTCCCTTTTCTCCACATCCTCATCAACACTTACCGGGCCTCTCACTGTTGTGGCCTCTCCCGTTGCAGAGTACAGGCTCACGGGCCCAGCCGCTCCGCGGTATGTGGGACCTTCCCGGACCGGGGCACGAACCCATGTCCCCTGCATCGGCAGGCAGACTCTCACTGTGCCACCAGGGAAGCCCAACACTTATCTTTTTGATGATAGTCATTTTTTTTTTAAGATGATAGCCATTATGACAGATGTGAGGTGATATCTTGTGATTTTGATTTGCATTTCCCTGATGATAAGTGATGTTGAGCACCTTTTTATGTACCTGTTGGCCATTCGTATGTCTTTTTTTGAAAAATGTCTATTCTATTCCTCTGATTATTTTTCAATCACGTTTGTTTTTTGGCTGTTGAGTTCTCTATATATCTTGGATATTAACTCCTTATCAGATATATGATTTGCAGATATTTCCTCCCATTCAGTATGTTGCCTTTTCATTTTGTTGCTGGTTTCCTTTGCTGTGCAGAAGGCTTTTAGTTTGATGTAGCCCCACTTCTTTATCTTGCTTTTGCTTTTTTTTTTACTTTTTTTTTTTTTTGGTGTCAAATCCAAAAATTGTTGTCAAGATTGATGTCAAGGGCTTACCCCCTATGTTTTCTCCTAGGATTTTTACAGTTTCAGGTCTTACATTCAAGTCTTTAATCTATTTAGAATGATTTTTGTATATGGTATAAGATAGGGTTCCAGTTTCATTCTTTTGATCTACGTGGGACAGTAAAAAGAACACAGCTAGACAGGTCTTCTCAGCACATGTGGAGTTTCTGGTTCTCTTCTTTCGAAGTGTTTTCTCTCTCCTCAGGACATTCTCACAGTTTCTGTGTTAGTGCCCTTAGGTCTGTAAACCTCACTTGAACTTATGTAGCATCTCTAGGCTTGATGATAATATCATTATTATTGTACAGTCAGTGATGAATATTTTGGAGCTTGCTCACCAGTAGCTTGCAAATACAGAAGTGTTTCTAAAAAATCAAAGTGGAACATATTATGAATTTTGTTTCTTTAAAAATTTTTAATCTTCTCAGTTCTGACAGCATCAGCAGTGATGAGGAAGAGCTGAGGACTTTGGGAAGCAGTGGTAGTGAAAGCAGCACTCCAGAGAACATCGGGCCTCCTTTCATCATGGATGAGAATAGTTGGTTCAACAAGTGTAAGAGAGTTAAACAAAAGTATCAACTAACACTGGAACAGAAGGTATTTATCAGTTGTCAAAAGTCATTTAATTTGGTTCTAGTACTACCTTTAGACTGTCACTACCAAAAGACCTTTTAGCTGTATAGAAGTATTTACCTATTGCTACTTCCTTTCTGTTCTTGGATTGTCCTCCTTTTAATTAAAAATCAGGGCCTGGGCTTCCCTGGTGGCACAGTGGTTGAGAGTCCGCCTGCCAATGCAGGGGACACGGGTTCGTGCCCCGGTCCAGGAAGATCCCACATGCCGCGGAGCGGCTGGGCCCGTGAGCCATGGCCGCTGAGCTTGCGCGTCCAGAGCCTGTGCTCCGTAACAGGAGAGGCCACAACGGTGAGAGGCCCGCGTACCGCAAAAAACAAACAAAAAAATCAGGGCCAGTTTTAGGAGAGGCTTTTGTTTCTTAAATAATTTTATGTTTTAATATATATAATAAGCCATTTATTCTTCTGTATGCAGTTTCATTTGTCTGAGGTATTAGTTTCTATGATTAATTTTATAAAGGATTATTTGGTTTATGAAAATGCAGTAATTGCCTAAGAAATTCCATATATGTGTCTCACTCTTTTTTTTTTTAAATCAGGTATTTTAGCAGCTCTTGTGGGTTAAGCGCTGTAGTAGGCAAAGTGGGGTACATAACAGAATGGAATATAAACTCTATCATCTTGAGTTGTAACCTCTTCTTTTTCACTGTATGATTTATTTTCCTTCCTACCCTTCCTTTCAAATTATCATTATTCATAGATGAGCTGTGTAGGGAGAGCCCAATTGAATTATCCATAGAATTATCAGAACAATAAAAAATACACTGAGGAAAATGGTTACAAAGGAAATTTACAAATATGAAGAGATTTCCTGTAGACAAACAGCTGCTAGTTAGAAATATAAAGAAAACTTTAATACCCTGTTAAAGGAGAATTCTGGTACCAGCTACCAGCCGGAAGTCACGCTATGATAACTGAAAGCCTTTACATTGCAAAAATCTGAAAATGCCAAGTAGGATAAAATTTGAAAGAGTTTCATACAGAGCTGCTCTCTCAAAGAATAGGAGCTCACTAAGGACTGTAAACAAAGAAGGGCCTAAAAAATAGGAGCTCACTAAGGACTGTAAACAAAGAAGGGCCTCACTAAGGACTGTAAACAAAGAAGGGCCTGGAATAAGTCATGAGTTACAGTCACTGCAGGCTTCTGGGGTGGGGGTGAGGGGCCATTCCCTTAACCTAGGTACTTGTGTTTTAACACCAACCGGGGAGCAGCAAACCTAGGCCCGCTATCATTCGAGTTGGAAACTGAACCTAGAAGGCAGGATGCTCTGCAAAATGGCAGAGTAAGCACAGAAATTGACAAATAAACCTTGACTACATGAAACAGCAACAGCAATATTAGTGACCCTTATGGGGTGGCAGTGTTGTTCTGGGATATGATTAACAACTTGCTTTGCAGAGGAATTAGATAAGCCCTGATTTGTAGCATTTGCTGATTTCTCTGGGATGAATACTCCCATCATGGCCAACTTAAAACTATCAATTTGATGTCACTGAATGTAGAATCAGGAAGAGAGGCACAGTAGCACACCATTATATAGTTTTTCTACCAGGCAGACACAGTAAATATAAATGACTTGAAGAGCACAGATTGTAATAGTAAAATATAGTAAAACACTTGGGAAACGATAGGTTTTGTAGTTATTCTGTTTTTTGATATAATTTACTTAATGGTAAGTTTATAAAATTTAATTTTTTATAATAGCAGTGTTTTAACAGCTGAATTACAAAATATCTGAAGCTTAACAATTAGTTCAGGCTTCAGCCTTCCCTGGGAAGTAAAATGGAACTAAAACACTATCTAATAGTGTCAGAAAGAGAGAGAGAGGGTGATTGAACCTAAAGCCTTTTGAGGTCTTTGTATTACAGCAAGGGAGTATAGACATATTTTTTAATGTGTATTCCTGTTTCCAAAGTTGCAGTTAAAAGAAATAGAATATTTAGCTTTTAAACTAATAATAAGAAAGAAACAAAATAAGGAAAATTGATTAACACAATAGCAAAGAGCAAATGAGAAAAAATAAGGATGGTATAAAGAAAACACAAAATAAAGTGGTAGAAATAAATCTCAATACAACCAAAAGAGTCAACATCACCATAAAAGTAAATGGTGTAAACTTGCCAGTTAAGACAAACTCTTGGGAATTCCCTGGCAGTCCAGTGGTTAGGGCTCTGTGCTCTCACTGCCGAGGGCCCAGGTTCAACCCCTGGTTAGGGAGCTAAGATCCACAAGCCTCATGGTGAGGCCAAAAAATAATAATAATAATTTTAAAATTAAGAGAAAAAAGACAAACTCTTAAATTTATGTTTTAAATCATTAATTTTAGTTATATGCTGTCTGTAAGAGGCATACATAAAAGAGGGACACAAAAAAGTTGAAACTAGGAGTATAAAAATAGAGTAGGCAAATACTAACCAAAATAATTCTATATCAGTATCATTCAAGATAGACATTAAGGCAAAAAGCATCATTAAGACTAAAGAAAGAATTGCATTTTTAAAAAAGAACAGTTCATCAGGAATGTTGTTTAACAGTGCTGAACTTACATGCATTTAACAATGTAGCCATGAAAAATATGAGATAGAAATTGTTAGAATATCCATGAGAAATGGATAAATCCATAATTATAGTAGAAAATTTTAACATCCTAATAATTACAGATTAAACAGACAAAAAATTGATAAGGATGTAATGAACAACACAGCTAGTAAGCTCAATCTAAAATATGTTAAATGCTAACAATTAGAACACACATTCTTTTCAAGCACACATGGGACAACTATTCAGTTTTTATGGACTATGCTAGATCACAAAGCAAATGCCGTTAAATGCCAAAGAAATGATGTAATAGTGATCACAATGCAATAAAGTTAGATTCAATAGAAAAATTTTACCACACCCTGAAGTACACCAATGGGGATTTAAAAAAAAAAAAGTCTTCTAAATTTTGGGTCAAAAAAGAAATGTGGAAATACTTAGAAGTGAACAGGAATGAAAACAATGCATACTCTTAGTACTAAGTTGCAACTTGTTCAGTGCTTGGAGAATTACTTATCTTAGAAAAGAAAGAATGAAAATTAAAGAGCTAAGCATCCAAGAAGTAAAAAAACCAAACCAGTTCAAAATAAGAAAAATAAGAGCAGATATTAATGAAATAGAGATACAGAATTAATAAAACCAAAAGCTGATTATCTGTAAAAACTAATGAAATATACAAATCTCAACCATAATTAAATTTAAAAGAGTTAAGGCACAGATAGACAATTTTAAGAATTAAAAGAGACTAGACAGGGACTTCCCTGGTGGTCCAGTGGTTGAGAATCTGCCTTCCAATGCAGGGGATACAGGTTCAATCCCTGGTTGGGGAACTAAGATCCCACATGCCGCAGGGCATCTGAACCCGTGCGCCACAACTAGAGTGCCTGTGTTGTGCAACTACAGAGCCCACGTGCACTGGAGCCCGCATGCAACAACTACAGAGCCCACATGCTCCGGAGCCCGCGTGCCACAACTACAGAGCCTGTGCACCCTGGAGTCCGCGCACCACACAAAGCCTGCGAGCCGCAACGAAAGATCCCGTGTGCCGCAGCTAAGACCCAATGCAGCCAAAATTAAATAAATAAATATTAAAAAAAAAAAGAAGAGGCAGCATAACTATAAATGCAGTGGAGACCCCCCATAATTATTAACGAATAATTTTACCAATTTTATGTCAACACCTTAGAAAACTTAGATGAAGAATTTTTATAAATATTACTTCTCAAAACTAATAGACCTATAATCATTGAAAAAATTAAGCAAGTAGTTTAAAATCTATTCCCTCCTCTCCCCAGAATCACCACACTTGTTTGGTTTTTGAGGTAAATGATACCAAATGTTCAAAAGGCAGTAATTCCTATTTTATACTGACTGTTCTTGAGAATAGGAAAAGAAGGGATATTTTCCAATGAGTTTAGGAAGTCAGTATAACTTTGATACTCATGTAAAGTCACGTGAATTAATACAGGATGTGATTAATATAAAAACCATAGTACGAACCATTTGGTGTTATCTAGTAAATGTGGAGATATGTGTGGCCTGTGGCCCAGCGACTCTGCTCCTAGTCATGTCTCCTAGAAACTCTCAGATGTGTGGCCCAGGTGTCTCATAACTGACTGTTCACAGGAATATTGTTTATATTAAGAAAAATCTAAAATGATCCATATGGCCATTGATAGGAGAGTGAATAAATAAGCTGCAGTATTATGCAACAGAATACTATCCACGATTGAGAGTGATGAATGAACTATAGTTAGACTCATCACTGTAGATGAAAAAGCAAGTTTCAGAAGAATATAGATAAAACCCATCCAAACTAAATATATTGTTGTTTTTTTTTTGTGGTACGTGGGCCTCTCACTGTTGTGGCCTCTTCCGTTGTGGAGCACAGGCTCCGGACGCGCAGGCTCAGCGGCCATGGCTCACGGGCCTAGCCGCTCTGCGGCATGTGGGATCTTCCCGGACCGGGGCATGAACCCATGTCCCCTGCATCGGCAGGCGGACTCTCAACCACTGCGCCACCAGGGAAGCCCAATATATTGTTTAAGATGACATACATTTGTGGTAATGCTAGAAGGAAAAGCAAGGGGATGATAAACACAAATCTCAGGGTATTGTTATCTTTGCAAAGGAGGCAGGGGGATGTGATCAGGGAAAGACATTATAGGGGCTCTGAAAGTATTGGTGGTTGATCTAGGTGCTGGGTATTTAAGTATTGTTTAATTACTGATGTTTATAAATAATCATATTTATATAGTTTCTGTTAAGTTGTGTATACCTACCAAATTTCATTTGTAAAAATTAACTTTAGTTTTTGAGATTTTTATTATGGGAAAAACAAATATTTGAGAATTGTCAGGAAAAAAATCTGAAAAAGAACTTCGGTAACAGGAACAGTGTTAGTTACTATTAACATGTATCATGAAGCCAAAATAGCTAAAGCAGTTTGTTAATGGCACATGAAAAGGATAAGAAATGGAATAGAAGAATACTCTAAGAAAAAAAGATTCTAATTGATATCCTGAGAGGAATTTTAAAGCACACTGATCTAAAAAGAATAGGATGCCATGAGAAGGGAACAGTCAGAAAACACACAAAAAAAACTGGAAATGAAAAATAAGATTCCCTGAGTTCAAAAATTTAGTATAAGGATTTGGAGGATAAATCCAATGAAGACTCCCAGAAAGCAGAGCAAAAGGACAAAAAAACAATAAATGGGTGAAAAGATAAGAGAGGATCTGTTCAAAAAGTCTCATATCTATTAGGTGTCTGCTGATAATAATAGCTAGGAATTGTACATTGCATAAAGGGTACCAGCTAGTATTCTAAGCACTGTATTAATTCATTTGATCTTCCCAGCTAGGTACCCTTATTGTTCCCACTTTTTTAGATGATGAAAATAAGGCACAGAGAGATTAAGTAATTTACCCAAGGACACTTAGTTTATAAGTAGTAGAACTGAATATGACACAATATAATCCCTAAGCCTGCAGGCCTAACCTAGACATTATACTGCTTCCCACTAATTTGTTAATGCTAAAATGTTAATAAGTGTTTTTGAACAGTAATCACAGAGAGGCAGCTTTATAATCGATCATTCTGTAATTAGGTCTGTATTTTGAAGCTAGGAGGCATTGAGAGTGTTTATCACTGTTGTGGAGCTTAGAAATTATAATGTTTTAACTAAGTTTTACCTTAAATTACAAACATATTTTATTGAACTTTAGAGAAGAGCTTTAAATAATGGAAAACATATATTAAATTTTTAATTCAATTAAAGCTTTTTTTCTATTTCTTCAGTGATACTTTGAAATTGTTTCATTACAATATAGATAAGAATAACATTTAAACTACTCAGCATTTGTCTTCAAGATACATATTAGAGTTTTGCACTTGCTATATCTTGGTGATCTGTATTTCCAGGGTTATCTTGAAGAACTCTTACGACTTCGAGAGAACCAGCTGTCTGAATCTGTCGCTCAGAATAAAATACTACTACAGAGGATTGAAGATTCTGATCTGGCTCATAAATTGGAGAAGGAACAATTAGAATATATAATTGTGGAGCTTCAAGATCAGCTGTAAGTGAGTCCTTTTGGAAAAATTTTGGCAGTAAAGTTAAGAAAAACGGCATGTGTGGCATAGGATTCAAGTTCCAAGAAGTCTGATTGCCTTCTGTTTAGTTCTTTTTCACTTACTCTTTTTAAAAAGTTTACTTTTTTCTTATAAAAGTAATCATGGTCACTGTAGAAACTTTACAAAATATGGGAAGAAAATAAAAATCACCTTCAGTTATGCTATCCAGAGTTAACGCGATAACTTGGTGTGTATTATTCCAAGTGCACATGCATATTTTTAAAGTATTTATTTAGTGATTGATTGATTGATGCAAAAAGATGGTATATAAGGTCATCTATTCGAAGTACACTGTACTATTTAAGTACAGTGCCATTATAGAAACTGTTTGTTACCAGGTTGTGCCAGGATGTCACTAAGCACAGTTTAGTAGAGGTGACTTTTTTTCATAGCAAGACTTTTTTTGATGAAGAAAACTGTGTATTGATCTACATTCTGGTACAGCTCCTTAACTTATCACTGTTCAAATCACTTGCACTAACCATACCATTTTGTCAAACTTAATTTTATCAATTAGTTGTTTATGGTGAAAATCTTCTCATATTAATATTTACTTAATCTTAAGGATGACTTTTAAATTTTTTACTTTGAAATAATTTCAAACTTTCAGAAAAGTTGCAAGGATAGTACAAAATAATTCCCACATGCCCCTTCTTAGATTCACCAATTTTCAGTATTTTCCACATGTCATAATTCTCTCCCTCTGCTTGTATATACAAACATTATTTTTTGAACTACCTGAGAGGTTGCATACATCATTATCTCTTTACCCCTTAGTACTTCTGTGTGTTTTTCCTAAGAACAATGGCATTATCTTAAATACCCACACTTCGGATCTCATTTTAAGAAATTTAAATCAGTAAAATACTTCTTTTACCTGTAACTCATATTTCACTTTCATCAATTGTCCAAGTAATGTTTCTTACTGCTTTTGTTTTTTTGGTACAGGATCCAATCCAGGATCACATTTTGCATTTGGCTGTCATTCTCTTTAGTCACTCTTAACTTAGAATAGTTTTTCAGTGATTGTCTCACATGAGATTGTTATTTCTGAGAATGCAGGCTAGTAATTCTATAGACTATCCGTCAATTTGAGTTTGTTTGCTTTTCCTTGTGATTAGAATGAGCTTATCCATTTGTGGCTGGAATACAGCGAAAGCAGTGTGTCCTCAGGATATCACATGCAGAGGTCAATGAAGTCTGTTGGCCTTTTATTAGTGATGTTAATTTTAGTCATTTTGTTAAGGTGTTTTTCTCTTCTGTATAGTTACTGTTGTTCCTTTTGTAATTAACAAGTAATTTGCAAGGAGATACTTTGAGACTAAAAGCATAAAAAATGATTTTAAGTAAAGTTTTATTAAGGAGCATAAAAATTAAATGTTTTCTGGGAATTTTTATCTTGATAAAAAGAATTATGTTCACATATTGTTTTTTACTTTTTTTCTAATTTTTTAAACATATTTTTAATTTAATTTTATTTTTTGGCTGCATTGGGTCTTTGTGGCTGCATGTGGGCTTTATTTATGGCGAGCGGGGGCTACTCTTCGTTGCGGTGCATGGGCTTCTCATCGCAGTGGCTTCTCTTGTTGCAGAGCACGGGCTCTAGGCACGCAGGCTCAGTAGTTGTGGACCCGGGCTCTAGAGCACAGGCTAAGCAGTTGTGGCGCACGGGCTTAGTTGCTCTGCGGCATGTGGGATCTTCCTGGACCAGGGATCGAACCCATGCTCCCTGCATTGGCAGGCAGATTCTTAACCACTGTGCCACCAGGGAAGTCCCATTTTTCTAATATTTTAAAGAGAGTGTGTCATATGGGGTATCAGTCACTGAGGGGCAGATTAATACCTCCCGTAGCCCCTCACTACTATAAGCAGAGAGAAGAATATTATGAAGCAAACAGTAGAGATTTCTGGTTATTTCTTTACAATTAAAAGATTAAGAAAATAATTTTTCTTTTGCAAATAATACTGGTAGTTTGTCTAAATGCTTTTAACTTATAAATAATTATGTAGTCGGTTTTTATTTCATCACAGAGATATTTTCATTTGAAGAATTAAATCTGACTGTATCACATTTATTTTGCTTCTGATAATTTAAAGGAAACAGTCTCAAACTTTTTAGCTTGAAAAAGAATCTACGAGTTATGGTTTTATCTTACTTTTGTGATAGAAGTGTCATTGATCTTCCTGATTTTGCAAAGAAACCTTAGAGTTATTTTTAATCTCTTTAAGTTAATAGAGCAAAAAATAAAAAATTAAGGCCACTGATGAGAATTAGACTATTGAGTTTAGAGGTTAAAGATTTATTTTCACATACCATGGCTACAATCTCTGGCTAGGTTGTAAATTGGTGTCTTACAAGGTTCCTTTGTACAAAAACCATTACAAGAATACTTAATGGAAGAGTAAGATACATGCCTTCCAGAATGTTTACGATTTACTTCGTTATCAGAATCATATTTAAGGTGCAGATAATCTCTGGGCACCTTGAAACTATAGGGAGAGAGTGGACATTTTTTCCTTCCTGATATTTTTTTTACCAACAGTTAGGAAGGCCTGCAGTCAAAGTTGGGCACTGAAGTTCCCTTTGTTAATCCAGAGGAGATAAAAGTGGCCTTGAGAAGATTAAAATGTATAATGTATAAAGAAAAAGGTCAGAAAAGGAGCATTAAATAGAATATGAAGCATGAAGTATTTGCTTCTACATTATGTTGATTAGCTTTTCCTGGGTGATTTAAATAATTTGTCACTTAGCTTTTTATATATTTCTCAACGGTTATCTGTGTTGTTGAATTACTGTTAAAGTATGCTTTAATAATGTCTTTGAATACTCATAAAATCTGAACATCTTGTAGTTTTGGCAGTAGAGTGCACAGTGTGATATGGTAGAGGAGTATCCCAAAGCTTTCTTGCAAATCAGGACTGTGTTCAGATACTGGCTCTGTCCTTGCCTAATGTGAGCTCAATCTTGATTAATATCTTGGAGCCTCTGTTTCCTTATTTGTAAAACTGAGATAATATTCACCTTGTGGATTATTATGAGTATTAAGTGGTATCATGCTTAACACAGGTAGGACAAAGAAGGTAGTCAAGATTATTAGCCTGTTTTGGCTTACAGAAACCTTAAGATCTCCTTGATAAATTCACTCGGATAAATAGTGAGTTTAAAATGCTTTACCTTATCATGCCCAGACAATGAATTTGGACTTGATTGTATTATTCCTGAGTATCACTTTTGAGATCTAGTTTCTAAATGGTAGTTGGATTAATATTTATAATAATATTATGGATCTGTGATAGACCTTCAGATAGATGTTCTACTGTACAAAAGATTCTTTGTAAAGCACTGATTGCAGACCTCAAGAATAGACAGCTTCAGAACAGTATGCAAAAGCTAAATTCTTTGTCATGATTAATACCAATAAAATGTGTAATAGGGAGTCTTTTATATTTAGTTGATGAAATTTTTCTATTCATGATTTGAAGAATAGGAATAGTAAAATGTCTTACAGGGCTCCCTAGAGAAGGGAATGAAGAGTCTGAATAGTAGAGTGAAGAATCATGCATTGCTAAAACTAAGCCATTGTCATAGTTCAACAGCCAGTTTGGTGTAGTTCATGGTGAGTAGTGATGGTTTGATCTGTCGGCCTGCAAACCAGAAGCCAAGGATGCTGTGGCATCCTGGTTCACAAATTTTAGGATGAGTGGTATGGATTCTAACAGGAGAATGCAGTGATGTCATCATAGCCCAGTTAATAATGGACAGATCATGACAGTTGCTGGTCATATATATTTTTGGCAGGTAACAGTTATTAAAATAGTAAATTACAATCATGCTAATATATATTACATACTCTATTATCCATATAAGAACAGAAAAGTCAAGAAAATGCATCCAGAAGAGAAAAAGGCCAGGTACCAGATAGGTAGAACCATTTCTATTGTATTTTCTTGGTATTAGTAAGAAATTATATATTACAACAGGAAAGGGGTACTTATTTGATATGAATGGCATTCCATTGCCTTTATAGTCCTGATGTTAGATTAAAAGTGCTGGCAGAGTCTCTTATACCTGAGCAGATGTCCTTATATCTGGGCCAGGGGCCTACAACAGTTGGAACTGCCCTACAAATTTCATGGAGAAGTGACTCATTTTATTTGGCAAATGTTTTACATTGAGTACATGAAAAAGGGAAGCATCCCTAAATTACAATTTATAAATAAGACAGTATCACTATTAACATATAAATATTGTTTTGTTTAGTTATTTCTGTTATTTAGCATTTAATACTTATAAAATTATAATTAGCATTTAAATTCTGAAGCTATTAATATATTTTTAATTTTTTATTAAGAAATTTTCAAGGGACTTCCCTGGTGGGGCAGTGGTTAAGAGTCCACCTGCCAATGCAGGGGACATGGGTTCGAGCCCTGGTCCGGGAAGATCCCACATGCGGCGGAGCAGCTAAGCCCCTGCACCACAATTACTGAGCCTGTGCTCCTGCACCACACTTACTGAGCCTGTGCTCTAGAACCCGCAGGCCACAACTACAGAGCCCACGTGCCAAGAGCCCGTGCTCTGCAACACGAGAAGCCACCACAATGAGAAGCACATGCACCACAACCAAGAGTAGCCCCCTCTCACTGAAGACCCAATGCAGCCAAAAATAACTAAATTTATAAAATAAAAAAAAAAGAAAATTTCAAGTATCCACAAAAGAAAGAATTGTAGAATAAACCCCTGATTGCCCGTCACCCAGATTGAACAGAATTTGTCACATTTGCTTTACTTGTCTTTTTTCTTTTTCACTTTTTGCTGAATGATTTTGAAGCAATCATGCCCTTTGATTCCTATGTACTTCATTGTACATCTGTAAAAACTATGGATACTTTCTCACATAATTTCATAATCACACCTGATAAAATTAGGGACAATTGTTTTTATCATCGAATGTGCTTTCATACCAAGTTTCCGTAATTGTTTTAAAAGAAACTTTTTTGTAGTTGATCTTTTTCAAATCAGGATTCACTCATACTTTACGTATAGTTATGTCTCATAAGCCTCTTAATTTAGAGCAGTTTTCCCCACTTTTACTTTTCCTGTCATTGTCTATTTGCAGATTTTTCCTGCATAGCATCCAGCATTCTGGATTAGTTCTTTGTAGTTTATTTACCTTGTTCTTATATGCCTATGCCTCCCAGTATGTAGCCATTAGCCACATGTGACTGTTGAGCACTTGAAATGTGGCTAGTCTGAGCTAAGTTATGCTGTAAGTATAAAATCCACACCGGATAGTGTGAAATAAAGAATGTACGATATCTCCTTAGTAACTTTTTATATTGACTACCTATTGAAATGCTAATGTTTGGGATGTATTGGGTTAAATAAGTGCATCATTAAAATTAATTTCACCTGCTTTTTAAGGTGGCTACTAGAACATTTTAAATTCCATATGTGACTCTTCTTAATTGGTGCTGGACAGCTGTATTCTCTGTACTATATCCTGTCTTCTCAAAGTGGACTGGCTACATTTGCATCATCTGGGAGCAGATTCTCAGGCCCCTCCCCAGACCTGTGGAGTCAGAATCTGTATTTAATAAGATCCTCAGGGGATTAATTGACACATTAAAGTTTGAGAAATCACAGCTTTGTACTGTTTGTTCTGTAAAGTATATCCTCTTAACTCTGGATTAGTAGTTCTCAATCTTGGTTGCACATTTAGAATCCTTCAGGGAGCCTTTTAAAAGTATATTTTGCAAAATGAGGATGGCTGCCTGAGCCTTGCCTCAAGAGATGTTCATTTAATTTGTCAAATGTGGGACCCAGGCAAGTGTACAAGTGTTTAAAAAGCTTCCCAGGTGTTCCTGATGTCCAGTCAGCCTTGAAAACCACTGCTCTGAGGTGCTGGGCTAAATTTGAGTTTAATTTTATGACAAGAATATTTTATAGGTAGTGCTCAGTACTTCCTATTGGGAAGCAGACAAGTTGTCTCACTTTTATTGATCTTAAAATAGGACAGTGGATTTAGGTGGTTACAGCCTCATTTCTCCTTCGTGGAGGTTCTCATCAGCCTTTCATCTAATGGCTTGACCATGGATAAGCATTACTTGGAGCAGTTGGTTCATCAGGATTTGTAAAATGGTGATTTCCTAATTGTTATTCCCTCCGTGCTTAAAGGCTAGAATCATCTATAAAGAACGTTTCCTTATTAGGGCTATTTGGTGGTTACCACGACAGTTCTTACAGGGTATTATTAATTTTCAAAGTAAGATGCTGATGTCCTACTTAGCTCCTAATGAAGTGAAGATTTTGCTTTGCTTTCTCTCTTCTGAGATTATGAACTTGTTACATATAATCTCTTCTATAATGTGAATTAGCGCATACAAGGTTCATAAGTAAGGGGATGATGTTAGTATAGCAAAGAAATCGCCTTGATTCATAATTGATTTTTTCCTAGAGGTTAACATTTCTCAAAAAAGTAACAGCAGCAGGGACTTACCTGGTGGGTAAGACTCCAAGCTCCCAACACAGCAGGCCCGGGTTCGATCCCTGGTCTGGGAGCTAGATCCTACATGCACGCTGCAACTAAGAATCCACATGCCACAATTAAGAAGCCCGCAGTGTGCAACTAAAGATCCCGCACGCCACACCTAAGACCTGGCGCAGCCTAAATAAATAAATAAAACACCAGCAGAATGCAGAATACATTAATACAGGCAAATACTGCAGGCCACCAACAGATGGCACTCTCTCACTGTACATAATACTCTCTCACCGTGCTTTCCTCTAGCTCAGTTGAGCTAGAACTTGGAGGTGCTTGTTCTGTAGTTGTCCTTGCCCCCATGGTAAACCTCAGCCTCAGCAGCCTTGACCCTTCCTTGCACCCTCTTCCATCAAATGGCTTTTACTTTTTTGTTGTTGTTAAAGCTGTTGTCGTTGTAAAGTTATTGTAATATTTCTTTAATTAATAGGAATTTAACAAATATTTTAAATTGGGTTTGAAGTTTTGTTAGGTTTGTCACAGTTTTTCTTAGTGTTGTAGTTGGAAGGTTGAATAGACTTTGAGTTGTCAGCCCCTAACCCTGTTCTCCCCATAAGGCCAGCTATTTTCAGTGTGTAATTGCAGAACGCTGTTTTGTTTTGTTTCTGCACTATAGCAGAAATGCCTATATTCAGGGTATTTCTGTCCCATAAATTTATTTTTCTTTTTGATGCTCCAATTGTCCTATCTTTGACTAATGGAAATGCCTTTATATTCATTCCTGTGTCCTTCTGACATGACACATTTGTCTTTGCTAATTTTCTTGCTTTCTGGTACAAGATATCCCAGGCTCATCTTCTATATTTCCTGTCCTGGAATCATCCATTCCTCTAAGGATCCAGGGTTTATCTTATATTTTAAAATGAGAGGGAAAAGGAAGCATTTGAGGGAATTCCCTGGTGATCCAGTGGTTAGGAGTCTGCGTTGGGGGCCTGGGTTCAGTCTCTGGCTGGGGAACTAAGATGCCACAAGCCACGCAGCACAGCCAAAAAAAGAAAGAAAGAAAAGGAGGCATTTGAGTGTTTTTCGAGGTTCTAAATTACTCATTAGGGCTTTCCCGGTAGTGCAGTAATTAAGAATCCGCCTGCCAATGCAGGGGACACGCGATCGAGCCCTGGTCCGGGAAGATCCCACATGCCACGGAGCAACTAAGCCCGTGCGCCACAACTACTGAGCCTGCGCTCTAGAGCCCACGAGCCACAACCACTGAGCCCACGCACCACAACTACTGAAGCCCGCGCACCTAGAGCCCATGCTCTGCAACAAGAGAGGCCACCGCAATGAGAAGCCCGCGTGCCGCAACAAAGAGTAGACCCGGCTCACCACAACTAGAGAAAGCCCGCGCGCAGCAACGAAGACCCAGCACAGTCAAAAATAAACAAATAAAATAATTTTTAAAAAAAATAAAATAAATAAATTACTCATTAATGTTTCTTTCTTTTCAAAAGATACTGTCAAGTTAAGGTCTAAAGTGCAACCAGGATAAAATAAATAAGATACAAGGATGTAATTTATAGCACAGGGAATATAGCCAACATGTTATAATAATCTTAAGTGGAGTATAATTCATAAAATATCGAATAACTACGCTATATACTTGAAATTAGTATACTATTGTAAATCAGCTATACTTCAGTTTTTTTTAAGTGTAAACAAGGTTGAAAAGCATTTAAGAGACTTTGATTTGGGGTTAACTTTTTGGGCAAGAATACTTCATAGGTAAATAATTAAAAAATTTTGGGTATGTGGCTCCTTTTTAGGCTTCTTCTTTCAAAATGTTTTATTTGAAGGGAAATAATTGTAAAGTGATACAAAGTGAGTCTTTATCCCATGGCTGTGTCTAAAATTAACAGAAAACAAAACACAAAGATTTATTTTTTAAAAATATTTATTTGGCTGCATTGGGTCTTCATTGCGGCGTGCAGGCTTCTCTAGTTGCAGCGCTTGGGCTTCTCTAGTTGAGGCATGTAGGATCTTAGTTCCCAGCCAGGGATTGAACCCGCATCCCCTGCATTGGAAGGTGGATTCTTAACCACTGGACCACCAGGGAAGTCCCAAAGAAATTTTTATATTAAAATTATGAAGAAATTAGGATATTCACAAGCTATATGAGCATTTTCCAATTCTGGTAAACTTTAAATTAAGAAGAGTAGGGACCTCCCTGGTGGTCCAGTGGTTAAGACTCCATGCTTCCACTGTAGGGGGCACAATTTTGATCCCTGGTCAGGGAACTAAGATCCCACATGCTGTGCGGCACAGCCAAAAAAAAAAAAAAAAAGTAACTCTCATTATTTCTTTTGGTGCTAAATTGCTTTTATAACTTCTCTGGCCTTTATTCATTCATTTGACAAATAAATATTGAGAATGCCATGAAGAGCCAGGCCCTGTTCTAGGTGCCGGTGATTCAGGAGTGAATAAAACAAAGTCCCTGCCCTCATAGAGTTTACACTGAGTGGACGGCAGCCACCAACACCGACAGTAAACAAATAGTGCCTGAGTGGTGGTCCTCTTCCTCTTCCAGGGTCGTCAAGAGAGGCTTGGAGGCCGTAACTCTCTTACCCTGTGTTCCTAGGAGAGTGAGGGGTGGAGTGTATCAACACCTGGTGTTTGGTGGCTTTCCCTTTCTGGAACTTCAGTGCTCTTTACCTCATTCTCATTATTCTCATTATGATTCTCAATATTACGCTCATGAGCATAAAATTTTGCACTCCTGTAGTCCTGCTAGATTAGGTCCTTTATTTTCATGAAGGTTGTAGCCTAAGATTTTCTCAGTGTGCCCTGTCACAAATAGTAGTGGACTATATCCTGAGAATTACAGTACATCAGGAAATAAATAGTAAGTGGAAAGTAACAAAGGTGTGCAGCAGGGGTGTTGGGCATTTGTTAGACTCACTCTCAGAACTTGCCTTGTAGCCATCGGCGTCCAATGTATTGACTCATCAAAATTGAAAGTTGCCTCATGCCATGGACCTTTGGGATTACTTAGGAGCACGTGGAGTCACAGATATTAAATGCTAAGTGCCAAGGGCTATATGCCTTATGTATATCTAGAGGCTGAAAGTAAAGCTTCATCATGAGCATCAGCACAGCATCTGAGGTAGGTGGGAAAGGAGCAAAGTGAGGGAGAGAGGATAACCCTCAAGTTTGGAGACACAGGATAAAGAATCAAGTAAGTGAACAGAATAATATGGACAGCTTTGAATTGACTAAGCACTGCTCTCAAAATATAGAGAATGGGATTCTACATCTTTTTTTTTTTTTAACATCTTTATTGGGGTATAATTGCTTTACAATGGTGTGTTAGTTTCTGCATTATAACAAAGTGAATCAGTTATACATATGGGATTCTACATCTTTTAAAAGAGCTTGTAAGTAGCAGTAGACTTGAGCCTAATCTCTGAAAGGAAGGAAAGAGACCAAACTGTGGAAATTTCATCTTTTTGTCTTTCATTAAAATAATGAATGTAATATTGAGGGCTCAAAAGAATGTAAGATCTAGTTTTTGAAGCTAGGGTGCTCTGGCTGAAACCCTCACCTTAAATACCATCTTCAGCTAAAGACAAAAGAGGGTAGGATGTTGGAAGTAGTGGTTTGGGACTTCAGAGTGGAGGGATGAAATTTACATGGAGATGAGAAAGTAAATGTTTGGTAAACAAATGTTTGCTTGACCATGCAGAGATAGTGAGACGCAGAGTAGACTCTGATCTCTCCCTTACCACACCTAGCCCATATTCTTTGAAGGTGTCTTTGGTGATAGCTCTATTCCTGGAACCAGACCCATTATCTAAATTCTTTAGGTAGCTAAGGGGATGGTAAAAATAAAGACTTCTGAGTCTTCTTTTTCTTAAAAACAATCATTCTAAATTAATTCTTATGCCAAAGAGATGTATTTTGGGGTGGCAAACATTGCTCCCTTACAGAGTTAATATCCAAAATATATAAGGAACTCGTACAACTCAATAGGAACAAACAAACCAATTAAAAAATGAGCAAAAGACTTGAATAGACATTTCTCCAAAGAAGACATACAGATGACCAACAGGTACATGGAAAGATGCTCAACTTCGCTAATCATCAGGGAAATGCAAATTACAATTACAATGAGCTGTTACCTCACACCTGTGAGAATTTCTGTTAGCAGAAAGACGATAGATAGATGATAAGTGTTCGCAAGGATGTAGAAAAAGGAATCCTTGGTCAATGTTGTGAGAATGTAAATTGGTGCAGCCTCTTTGGAAAACAGTATGGAGCTTCCTCAGAAAATTAATAGAACTATCGTATGATCCATCAATCCCACTTCTGAGTATTTATCCAGAGGAAGGGAAGTTAGGATTGTTGTCAAACCCAAGTTCATGTGCCCCACGCACAGTGAGGCCAAACAAACTGAAAAGTTGGAGTTTGGAGCAGAGAAAGGTTTATTGATCGAAAAGGGTGCTGAAAAGATGGGGAGACAAAGGTTTGTCTCAGATCCATCTTACCAGCTGGCCAGGGCATAACATTTTTAAAGGCAACATTTGGGATGAGGGTTGCAGGGGACTTGACTTTTTTCTGATTGGTTAGTGGTGAGGTAACAGGGTGGTGTTTCAGGAATCTTAATCATCAGCCTTCTTGTTCCAACCAGTCTGGGGCCCCGTGCTTGTGCCCAGCCTGTAGTCACCATCCTCCACCTGGGTGGGGGGGCGGGGTCTTAGTTCCTACAGAACAGCTCAAAGATCTGTGTCAGATTGTTTTGTATATGCCTCGAGGAGGAATTCAGACTCTGGTGAGCTCTTGTTTCTCAACTGCTTTTCCTTTGTTTCTGCATTCCCTCACTTCCCTAATTAACAACTGCTTGAATCTCTTCTTTGGAACTCAGGGAAGGCCTAGGAGACAAAGCCTTTTTCTACAAACAAGAAACTGGGGACAGGAAAGCCTTTTGTACCCAAGAGGACCCCTCAGGGTCCTACTCTATTTCAGAATCTTGAAGAGATGTCTGCATTGTTATGTTAATTTCAGCATTATTAACAGTAGCCAAGAGGTAGAGGTGACTTAAGCGTCCATGTGTCCATGGATGAATGGATGAAGAATATGTAATATATATAAAAAGACCCTGTGTCTGTATACACACATAGAGGCACAATGGATGATAATTCAGCCTTAAAAATGAAGGAAATCCTGTCATTCATGACAACATGGATGACATTACGCTAAGTGAAATAGACTAGATGCAGAAAGACAAATACTGCACGATCCCACTTACATGTGGACTCTGAAATAGTCAAATTCAGAGAAACAGAATGATTGTTACCAGGGCCTGGAGAGAGGGGAAGTTGGGGAGATATGGTTCAGGAGTACAAAGTTTCAGTTATGCAAGATGAATAAATTCTGGAGATCTAATGTATAACAATGTGACAATAGTTAACAATATTGTATACTTGAAATTTTCTGAGAGGGTAGATAAGTGTTCTCATCACACAAAAAAGAGGTTAACTGTGAGGTGTTGGATGTGTCAATTAGCTTGAGTGTGGTTATTATTTCACATTGTATATCAAATCATCAAGTTGTACACTTTAAATGTATACATTTTAAATTGTCAGTTATACCTCAGTAAAGCTGGGGAGGAAAAGATTGAATTATATTTGTGTGTGTGTGTGTGTGTGTGTGTGTGTGCGTGGCCAAATTCCTACATAATTCCTACTGAGAATCTAAAGAGAAAATAGCTGACTGTCTCCCAGTTTAGAGGTAGATATTACAGGAAAGTTCTTAAAATTAGCTGGAATACATATATGATTTCTACTTTCTTAGTAAATTAAACAATTTCCCCTTAGTGTATTTTTCTGTAGAATTATTACCTTAATGAGAGAATGTTAAATTGACTTATAGACATAAGCGACAAGTAGTATCTGTCTCATATGGAATGATTTAGTTTTTAGATTAGCTCAGTAATGTTAGCATTGGTTAGAGTTTTAATTAGTTAAATGCTAATTATCACATAGTTTCACCTTTAATTGCCCCTGATTTTGCACTATGAAATAACAGTAATTGTTGAGTAATTTAAGATGAACCTATTTTAAAACTTGGCCAAATGAGAAATTTCCTCATTCTTCGTATATTAACATCAGTTGGATTACCGTTGAGTAGGTCTTGAAGTTAACTTGGTACGTTTTGCTTGTTCTAAGGTAAGTAATGGGATTCTTTGATTGCAAGCCGTCACAACTAACTCTTAAAACACAAATGGAATTCATTAGATTGATATCAATAACTCATGGAATGGATAAGAT
Source organism: Lagenorhynchus albirostris (assembly GCF_949774975.1). Lineage (NCBI taxonomy): Eukaryota > Metazoa > Chordata > Mammalia > Artiodactyla > Delphinidae > Lagenorhynchus > Lagenorhynchus albirostris. Next base: position 75,467,400 of record NC_083102.1, on the reverse strand, counting down.
ACTGGGAAAGTAGGCCTGGAGAGAGGTAGGCTGAGCTACTTCAGAGGGTTGGGAAGTAGGAACATCAGGAATATCTCTTTGCTGGTACATTTTGGTCAGGACCTCACTGCTAGAACAAATAAACTGCTTCGTCTATTTATCACTCTAAATGGACTCAGGTCAAGATTCAAAATTCAGGGATGGGGTTTTCAACCTAACTTAATTCACTTGCCTGCCCCCTAGTGTACTGGAGTGGTGAGAGAAAAGGCCTGCCTTACACAGCATCCTCCAGGCTTTCCTTTTCATAGTAGCAAGGCAAGTGCCAGGATTTACTGTGTCCACATTCCTCACAAACGGTGGAACACAGATGTGGCACGAATGAAAACTAGGCCTATTCAATACGCTGAGATTTCTTATCTCCTGTTTCAGAGGACCAGGCAGCTTCCCATAGAAAAAGGCAGTACTTTAATTCGTCATAGGGCAAAAATTCTCCACAGACAAATAGTGTGTAAAAACTCTTGTGAGGGCTTCCCTGGTGGCGCAGTGGTTGGGAGTCCGCCTGCTGATGCAGGGGACATGGGTTCGTGCCCCGGTCCGGGAAGATCCCACATGCCGCGGAGCGGCTGGGCCCGTGAGCCATGGCCGCTGAGCCTGTGCGTCCGGAGCCTGTGCTCCGCAACGGGAGAGGCCACAACAGTGAGAGGCCCACGTACCACAAAAAAAAAAAAGAAAACTCTTGTGAAACTTCAGTTCCTTTTTCCATTTTATATGCTGTAAGACTTTTCGCTTTCCAGAAAGAATATATTCTGAAGTGGAAGATCGTTCATTTACTTATCATTGAGTTCTACCAATGGCGTTTCCTCAGATGCACATTTGCCTTTCTTCCCTTCTGCTCTGAATATTTCCTGTAGGCCAGTTATGACATTGGAATTGAGTTCTCCAGTGACATTCACTGGGAACCCTAAAGAGGGAATATGTGAAAGAGAGAAATCTAGTAAGAGAACCCAAAATAATGGTAGTTTATTATAATAGATTCTCTGGCCAGTGATCCCCGTTTCTGCTTTATACTATTTTTCTGTCAATCTTAGAAGATTTCTAATCACTCTTTACTGTTTTCATAAAAACCGATGTTAAATTACCTTAAAAGCCTTTTAAAATTTTTTCATTCCTTTTCTAGTGAAATGAAATCGTTGGACCTAGCCTGAAGGAATACCTTGATGGGAGACATTCTCACTGATTTCTGCCTATTTCACTTCTAGTATTCCATTGTAAGAGAGAAGCTAGTGTTGACATCAGATAATGTTTCTTTATGGACATAGTGGAGCAAATATTTATAAATGCACACAGATATTCCGTAAAATAAGAAATATTTGTATGGGGCTTGCTAGAGACATTAAAGAAAATGGGATTATTCCATTAGAATCATGGTTAATAGCCAGAGGTGTTGTGCCGGCGGATTTTCTCCAGTGTAGGAGCGTCTTGCTAGCGCACCACTGACCCTCTGCCACCCACAATAAGACTATGGTCTCTGAAAGTTAGTGGCAGGCACGTTTTACTTCCTACTTCTGAGCTGGTGGGTCAGGACCTTGAAACGCTAAAGTCATGGACTCCTGTTTGAGAATGCAGGTTGCCTAGGTGGTATTTTAAGGCATTTTAGAGGTAGAATAAGAGCTTTCCAAACAGAATTATGCTTTTAAACGAACTACCAGTTCAAATGTTGAATTAGTCTTGTGACAGTTGGTTTGTGAAATTGAAATCTTGGGAGAAAGCTAGTTCTTTTGCAACTTGTTACTGACAAGTAACAGCTCTACAAAAATGGAAGTAAACCATGAGTTGTTATAATGGCTTCGTTCTGTGGTTGAAATATCTCCAGTAGATTATATTGTTCAATGTAATTGTCATTGATATAATTATGTTCATGAAGATTTATTAGTAGTCACTTTTATCAGAAACAATTACAGGAACCTCATGGATTTTTTATTTTATATTTTTCTGTATTTTATTTTTATTCATTTTAATTGTTTTTGTTTGTTTACTGAGTTAAATTACTTCAACAGATTGTGAATTTTGAAGCTAGAGAATCATACACGTGGACTCTTTACTCTCTTTTGTATTTTAACTGGCGTCTGATCACCTGTAACTCTAAGGTATCACCATTGTTTTTTAGTTAAGATGTAAAATGCATCTTGAGTCCCTTAGTCCTTTAGTAATATCTCTGGGGAAAAGATAGGAAGTCTGAATTTCACAGGTAGTGATTTATTGTAGCAGTAGAGAAAGAATGAAAAACACATATTGCAGGAGACGAAACAGTCATAGCCCCAACTAGCCTTCCTGTAGTTCTGGTCACATTCTGTTAACATATCATTTTAAAAAGGTGAATTTGGGGGCCTAAGTTGATGCCATTATCAGGTTCCTGTGCCAATGCAGAACAGTGAAGACAAAAGCACTCACCATCTTAATATTCACAGGACTGTGCTAAAGAATAATGATTTAAGATCAAGACAAGAGTTAACTGCCCACCTCACCAACCAGTGGCCTTCCCCAGGAGCTCTGGATGTCAATGCTGTTGCCTTGGATACGTTGCTTTACCGAAAACACAATAAACAGTGGTATGAGTAAGTGTGATACTTTTTTTTTCCAACTAATTACGAACTTAGTTGTACCAAACACATGGCTATCCACTTTGGTTTCTCATGCTTCTTTCTGAATTCGTTATTAGTTTAGAGCAAAAGTAGGATTTAAGACTATTGTGGCTTAGTAAGGTTAGATTAAGGCAGTGAATGTGGTAATGTTATGAAGCCAAGGCACCCTGGAGAAGTAAAAAAAATTTGAGAAATCCACCAGCTACCTACTTCTCCTCTAGTTAATCTTCAGGCAGTCCTTCAGTGAAATCTGTGAGCCTGTATTTTATGAGCCATCTATTTTTTTTTTTTTTTTTTTTTGCGTCACGCGAGCCTCTCACTGTTGTGGCCTCTCCCGTTGTGGAGCACAGGCTCCGGACGCGCAGGCTCAGCAGCCATGGCTCATGGGCCCAGCCGCTACGCAGCATCTGGGATCTTCCTGGACCGGGGCACGAACCCGCGTCCCCTGCATTGGCAGGCGGACTGTCAACCACTGCGCCACCAAGGAAGCCCGAGGCATCTATTTTTTAATTGTAGCTTTGGTGTTTGTGTTAGGACTAATTTTCATGCTTGTTATAAAACATAAAATTCCATCTCATGAAAGCGTAGAAAGAAATTTACTTGTTCTTGATGGGTCTGGAAGACTTTTGTTCATTTTCAGTAAATCTAATATTGGGGGGATATTGAAGATATAATCACTCCACCTATAGGCCACAAGATCCTCCTCCTGTTTCTTTGTCCCAGTGTTCAGGACTATTTCGTTTCTTCATTGTTTCCCAGTGTTGAGAGAGCAGCAAAATTTTAGGATCTCTTTCTTTAGGTAGTCTTCATTTTGGAACGTGTAAATTGTATTACCTTCTTTTGGCTTTTAGCCATTTCCCATCATGGTAATTTTTTTTCAATATCTTTATTTTCCTATATGTCTTCAGCTAATTTTCTGATTATTTTCCCTGCTCTTCCTGCAACTCCTTCTGTTCTTTCCCTTCCCTTCCTCCCTTTCTTCTTTTGTCCCTCCTTCCTCTCCTTCCCTCTCTTCTCTTCTCCCTCTTTTTCTCTGTTTTTCTCTCCACTTTGCTTTTAGAGCCCTTGCTTTAAATTTCACTGGTAGAGCAACACACTTCTTTCCCTGCTTCATAGGGTGCCTTTCACTAGGTAATTAGTAGCCAGACTGTTTATACAAGGAATGTTTTAGCATAGACATAATTTCTGCCTGCTTTACTCTGTGATTTTTTTCATTTATCGGAGGTAGAACTCAAATTTTACCTTTCGTTGTTTAAAAAAAATTGCTAGAGGCTTTAATGTTTGTTTCACTGATTGTTAGAGATACGTAGGGAAACATAAGCCAGTTATTTACAGAATGAATCCGTAGAACCCTCTTCAGCATCTCCTGTACCGCACTTAGTATGATTCAAGGTGTTGACTGGACCTTTCATGGATTGGAACTGGATTCCCCTTACATCCTTAAGAAAGTCATAAATAACTGGAATATATCTTATTATCCTAGTATATAATTTTATCTTTCTGTGACATTGAATGAATGGAAGAATATTAGTTTATTTGTATTTCTGATTTATAGTTGAAAAACTGAATTTATAGCAATACTTGGTAGACTTACCTATGTATAACATAAGATACTCCAGCTTTTTTAACTGCAAAAATATTATAATATTATATCCTGACAAGTTAAAAGACTAATAACTATGTCTTTTTATTGCAATACCTACATGGTCACTTTAGACAGTGGGAGGTAAAATATTTTAGCCAAAAGACATGTATGTACCACTGCCTGCCCATAGAGCTACCTATTGAAGAACCAATAAGGACATCTAAGTGGAAGATTTATTTCCAGATTACCTTTGCATGCAGTAATAGTGACTTTTTTTTACAGAATATTGTAGCAGCAACAAAAGTTATTGCAGTCTCAGAAAAGAATGCAGTGAAACTGCCTGTTTGTCTGTTTAGAATGGATCTAGATTTTATACCTCTTGACTCAGTTACTCCATTAGTTTAAGAAGGGGCACCCTTTCCTTCCCAGCATCATCCTTTAATCTAACCTGCCCTCAGATGTTGGTATTGCTTTTCTGTGGCCCTATCGCCAAATTGATATCCCTGAACAAAAAGTATGCACGAGGGGGTAGCTCTGAGATCCCTGGACCTACAGTTTAAAGTCAGGACTTAAAAGTATCTCTGCTGCTTCCTTGCTGTGTAACACTAAGCATCACTTCCTCTCTCTCTCTTTTTTTTAAAATATATTTATTTATTTGTGACTGCGTTGGGTCTTCATTGCTGCACCCAGGCTTTCTCTAGTTGCGGCAAGCGGGGGCTACTCTTCGTTGCGGTGTGCAGGCTTCTCATTGCGGTGGCTTCTCTTGTTGCGGGGCACAGGCTCTAGGTGCGCGGGCTTCAGTAGTTGTGGCACGTGGGCTCCATAGTTGTGGCTTGCGGGCTCTAGAGCACAGGCTCAGTAGTTGTGGCTTGCGGGCTTAGCTGCTCCACAGCGTGTGGGATCCTCCTGGACTCGAACCTGGACTCCAGGGCTCGAACCCGTATCCTCTGCATTGGCAGGGAATTCTTAACCACTGTGCCACCAGGGAAGTCTCACTTCCTCGTCTTCCCTTCTGTTTCTGCACATGTAATGTTGGAGGGTAATGCCTGTTTAAACAGAATTGTAAGAGTCATATGAGGTAATAAATAGCCTGAAACCTAATCATTTCCTGGTAAATCTTTATTTATTTATAGCCTATATAATCTTTTTTTGTTTATACTCTCACATAACCTTGTATCTTTCATGTTTGGAGAATATACACTCACCCAACATCCCAAGCTCTACTTTCTTAGAGAGCTTGTAAAACCCTATATAAAATTAAAATGACCAGCAAATCCCCAGTTGTTCAAAATACATAATACCAACTTTTTCATGTAAAAATGGAGACTTCGGATTTTCAGAACAGAGTAGTGCTGTATAAATCATGTTTGAAACAAATCATAGCCAGATAACTTGGCTATGGTCACCTGGTCGTGGAAGGATCCCTTTCACAATAGATCTTAAATTTATTTCCATTTAATATACTGTTTATAAAACTTTAAAACTATCATTTCCAGTTTATTTCTTTATTATTTAGACCTGGCAAGATTAGTTATGATGGATTTTACTATATCTTTTCCTTTATTTCAAACATAGGAATATCATGTTTGATATTATAGCGTTATAGGCTCACTGTAGAAGCTCAACAATAAATAAATATGTAAAGCACACTCCCAGACACACATAGAGCAATTGATTCTTTTTTGTCTCCAATAAGTTCTGTTTTAATATGTATCTTTTTATGTAAAGTCTAGGTCACATGAGCTTGTTAGATATTTGTTATATAATCTTGTTAGATTATCTGTTACATAGCCTTGTTAGATTATTGCCTAATGCATCATTCCCATCCCAAAAGATGAGATTCATTGTCACTTTTTTGCGGTACGCGGGCCTCTCACTGTTGTGGCCTCTCCCGTTGCGGAGCACAGGCTCCGGACGCGCAGGCTCAGCGGCCATGGCTCACGGGCCCAGCCGCTTCGCAGCATGGGGCACGAATCCATGTCCACTGCATCGGCAGGCGGACTCTCAACCACTGCGCCACCAGGGAAGCCCTACTTAAGCTTCTTTTAGTCTTCTAAATTTATCATTGTCTTCCAGTTTGGCTGTTATTCACAAAATTATTAAGAATAATGAGCCTTGGGGCTTCCCTAGTGGCGCAGTGGTTGAGAGTCCGCCTGCCGATGCAGGGGACGCGGGTTCGTGCCCCAGTCCGGGAAGATCCCACATGCCGCGGAGCGGCTGGGCCCGTAAGCCATGGCCGCTGAACCTGCGCGTCCGGAGCCTGTGCTCCGCAACGGGAGGGGCCACAACAGTGAGAGGCCCGCGTACCGAAAAAAAAAAACAACAAAAAAAACAAACAAAAAAAAAAAAAAACAAGAATAATGAGCCTTTATGTGCCCTTTATGATCTATCATTTAGGCCTACTTTTCTTAATGACTCCGATGCATCAGATATAATCACTTCAGGTGTATTAGAGGTTCTCCTTCCCTTGTGTGTCTTTCCAGTCTTTTTAGAATAGGACTCCCTAAAGCACTGAGGCTGTAGAAATCTCTTTAAATAAGTTTTGCATTGACCTGACTCACATGTATCCTTTCAAGCTCCCTTGCATCCTTCCATTTTGTAGCAAATTGAGACTTTATAGATGTTCTGCTCTAACAAATGCTTCGTTTGTTCCTTTAACATACTTCTATGAAAATCAAACCAAGAATAAAAAGAATGGCATATTTCTGTTTCCACACACAGTCATGTGCCTCTGTGTAGACAGTGCACATTATTTGTTTTTATTTTGTACATGTGGATAGTTTCTTCTTCTATCTCTCTGTTGCCCAATGACTACCAGATAATGTGAATTATCATTGACCTCAGTATGTCTGCTGGGCGAATAAGTCATGTAGATTATCCATATCATTGCATCTGCATTGATATAAAGTATAAAATTGTAGAAAATTTTACTTATAATTGAATTCAGCCCTGTTGCGCAGTTTCCTTTTAATTTGCCTTTATTTGGTACCCAGTTCTATGTATATAAGTCTAAACTTGAATGATTTTATTTTTTTATTTTTTATTTTTTTGGCTACAACACGCGGCTTGTGGGACCTTAGCTCCCCGGCCAGGGATCAAACCCATGCCCCCTGCAGTGGAAGCGCAGAGTCTTAACTGCTGGACCGCCAGGGAAGTCCTGAGTTTGAGTGGTTTTAAAATGCTTATATAGTAAGATATTGAATGCAGTGGATTTTATTATATCCCAGGTGCTCATGACAATTCCTACAAGTTTAAATTATATTTAACAATGTAATGGCATAGATTAAACTGCAAACTTTTATATAGTCATAATGCATGACTCTTACTATCTTGGGTTCTTATTTTGATTAAACTCTTGCCGTTTAAAAAATTATACTCTGTGAGAAACAGAGACATGGATGTAGAGAACAAACGTATGGACACCAAGGCGGGTAAGGGGGCTGGTGGTGGTGGTGGGATGAACTGGGAGATTGGGATTGACATGTATACACTAATATGTATAAAATAGGTAACTAATAAGAACCTGCTGTATAAAAAAATAAATAAAATAAAAATTAAAAAAAATGTATCAACCCCCAGCAACACATTAAAAAAAAAAGAAATTATACCCTGAGAAATAGGAACAGACCGTTAACTGGTTTGACGAATCTGGTGGGTTACACTTAAATCTTTCAATGTGTTTAAAGTGAGTCTAGAATTCTAAGATAGGACTTAGTGATGACCTTTTAAAGACAGAACTCCCATAGACAGATAGTTTGCTCCATGACAACAAAACGTTTGTCAGATGGAGCTGCCGGCCGGATTGGAAATATGGTAAAAAATGAGGAAACCAAAGCCATTCTTTGTCATTACTGAAAGCAGCTGAACTAGATTCCTACCATGTGGTGGGAAATAGTTTAATGCAAGGAAGATGTTGTATGGTACTATTCTTAATATCTTATGAATAATGTGCTTAGTTTTGGCTTGGAATTGTTATTTTTGCTTCAGAACATCATTGTCTACCAAATTTTATTTTTATATTCATTGACATTTGGTTAAGTAAATAAAGCCAATAAACTCAGAGTTTATTCACTGAAGGGTAGAAAGGTCCCTAAATCACTTTGGGCTTAGAAGTGTGGTATTCTAAAAGGTACTTCAGTAGGTCACACAGAAAGCTCATTTTGTGTTGCCATTATCATAGGATGCTTTCACATGCTTTCCTCCCTTGAGAGTCTGTAAATGTGTGCTGTCAAGTTCTCAGTCCTTACTCGCCAGAGTCTTTTTTGCTTCTGGGTGTTTTGTTGTTTGTAAATACTTCTACGCATAATTTTTTTAATTTAATAATATTAAGTTTCCTATAGTGAAATATCAGTGTCAGAAACTCATCTTAAGCCCTTCATTTTTAAAAGCAAGTCCTCTACCTATTAGTCCCAGAAAAATAATTTGGAAAAGAAACTTATTTATAAATAACTTCCTTTATTCAATTCCTCTGTTCCTGATTTCTGCTATAGCTAAAGAAATAAGATTTTACTGGAAATCAAGTGAAATTTTCAGTGATTTGATTAAATACAGTATAATTTACATGGTCTATCTCAGCAAACAAGGCTATTCTTTAAGAAGGGTTTCTAATAAAATAGGAAGACATCTTTTCTTCTTACACTAGAGAGGAGATAGCATAGTAGTTAAGGGGATAGAATTAGAACTAGGCTACCAAGTTCAAATCTCATCTCTTGTGCCCCAGTTTCTTCTGCTGTAAAGTGGGGATAATAATAATTCCAACCTCTTCTGGTAGTCGTGAGGATTAAATAAGTTAATGTATGTAATATATGTAGAACAGTGCCTAGCATTTGGTAAGTGCTATATAAATATCGGGTATCATTTTTTTGTTACATGTTGTATAGCTTATATATGTGTCATCTATTGTAATTATCAGAAGTTTCCTACAGTAGACTTTCCTGCTACTTAAAATTATAATTAAGAACTTTATACTCTCAACATTTAAAAAATGATGTTATAAAGTGAGAATGCTGCTCGTATTGTAGGCTGGGAAGGCTATTCCATCACCTCATCCTTCACCTCATTTCTTAGAGGAGAAAACAAATAGATGCCTGCTGTATATATCCCCCTTAATATACATACACCTGATAAATTTGTAAGTCTACTGTTATGTGTATGAATAGAGAGTAGCTATGTAAGAGATATATGTTTCCTATAACATTATCATAGACTATATAACATTTCTAGGAAATTAGATAGGGTTTGGTTACCTTGGGAAATAAATATTGAACCTGAAAAACATATTCCCTCTCCTGGATCATTTATATTTAGAAATAAAAATGAATTTTGTTCATGTACTTGAAATGTCAGTAACATGAAAGCTGCATATATCTCTTGAGTTGGTTTTATGTTGACAGAACAAATATGAGGAAGGTTTAAACATTTGCACATAAACATTCATTAACATTTAAACATAAATATTTATTAACTTTCCATTTATAGCTGAATTTTTTCATCTATTATAATTTATTTCTAGTGAATTTGTTTACTAGAAAATGAGCTCACAGTTATAAATAGATGATGGAAGGAGGTTAATTATCTTGATGGTGTATTAACACAAGCAGGTATTTTACTACCCAACATTTTTTAAACTTCTCAGTTACAGGAATTGATAACAGTAGTTTGTTATTATTTTTATTTAATAACCATCTGTAACGGTATCAAGGCACTGTGCTTAGGAGATACACAATCATCACTAAGTTATGTCAGTTTTGTTTCTGTATTAGGAGAGATGTAAGATTTTCTGCACCTTTGACAATTAATAATGACCCGAAGTCCCTATTTCTTAGCTAACTTGATCATCAAAAATTGGTGTAAGGAATTAAATTTGTTTGACAAGTTGTTTCTCTTTTCCTTTTTTTAGTGGATTAAACAGACCTTCAGAGAGGGTGGAGGGAAAAGGATAACGGAGATTCTATTGCTGCCATGATAAAGACAGTTGAGGGGGGAAATTGGGGAGAAATTAACCAGAAACTCAATAAGTTGGAGAAAACCATTAAAGAATATCTCTAGAAATTCTTTATTGTGAGAAGAAGGTAAAGTAGTATTTCACCCTTGTTTTACAGAAAAAGTTGTCAAAGTCTTGACCAGTTATCAGCTGAAGTTAGCCTTTCTCAGGCTTCACTGGATCCAGGTCAGTCACAAGGAGATGGAAAACGAGACACATTAAATTTAATCAGTGAAGGTAAGAAAGAAAAAATCTATTTAAAAATTGCTTTTTCCTGAACTATACATATTTTGGTTGCAGAGGATTGCTAAAGAATAATAGTGACATTTCTGTGAAGCATGCTAGGAATTAAGCTGCCATTATGATTAAAAATAGTCTGCTCTTGTTTTTTTCTCATGTGTTTGTAGCTAACCTTCTCGATAGATATTCTGTAATTGTTACCTTTATTTCCTCATTTCCTGTATTCTTTTTTACCCACTCCAATTTGGCTTTTGTGTCTCTACCACTTATTAAAATGACTTTTATCAAGGTGATCAACCACTGCAGTAGTGCTGACATCGGTCCTCTGTCTTCATTCTTTTAAACTTCTCAGCAGCTTTTGATCCAACTGATGATTTCCTCATTCTTGAGTCACTTTTGGTACTTCATTTTCTGAGTATTCTGAAAAACTTGGGGAATAAACATAAAAGAGTTTTCTTTCCTGTTACTGCTTTCAGCTGTGTTCTAACCACCCCTCTTTCCAGTGGGTTACATCTTCCTGAACAACATATTGATCCAATTTCATAAGTTTTCAGGCCACTTTCAATTATATGATCACATTTCAGTTTCTAAGACACAGTCTATTCTTTTTTTTTTTGGTACGCGGGCCTCTCACTGTTGTGGCCTCTCCCGTTGCAGAGCACAGGCTCCGGACATGCAGGCTCAGTGGCCATGGCTCACGGGCCCAGCCGCTCCGCGGCATGTGGGATCTTCCCGGACCAGGGCACGAGCCCGTGTCCCCTGCATCAGCAGGCGGACTGTCAACCACCGCACCACCAGGGAAGCCCCAGTCTATTAATTTTTAAACTTCAGTAAAATAGCTGGTTCAAAATCTTTTCTTCCCGTCCCCCCCCCTCCCCCAGTATAGGCTAGATGTGTTACTCTAGCACTTTGGATTGGACACCTGGTGCTGATATGATCTCATGCTCACATATTTTACCTCTCCTTCTTCCCAGTTCCACACCTGCTGGTGTGTGCGAGGGCTAGGGAAAGACAGTTCCTTACCTCAGAGGAACCTGTATTCCTCTATGCCTCCTTTCTTCTCTTGTCTTCTCCATTGCAATAAATGACCACCGTAGACATTATCTTAGACACTGCTCTTTCGCCTTATAACTGCAAGTCAGTTCATTAGCAAGTCCTGTCAGCTTCCCATACAACACGTGCTGTATACATTGATTCATCATCTCCATTACTACAACTCTAGTCTGGGCCACCTGGGTCAAGCCTCTTGGATGGACTCTCCTTCCTGCCTCCTCACAAGTCATTCTCCATGTAGTGAACAGTGATCTTTGAAAACATAAATCAGAATCTACTATACGCCCCCCTTAAAATTCTCCAGTCGCGCTCAGTGACAATCAGAATAAAATCCAAACTGCTTATCTTGGATGGCTTCCTTCATAATCTTGTCCTTAACAGCTTCTGCCTCATATCATACCATTCTTTTGTTTGTTCTCTACACCACAGCAAACTGACCTCCAAACCATTCTTCCAAGCTGGTTTCTGCCTCAGCTATCTTTACACTTGCTTTTCCCACTGCCCTGAAACTACTTTCTTAAGGTCTTTGCATGGTAACTTCTTTATCAGGTCTCTGTACAAATATCAGCTCTTTAAAGTAGTTGGGTTTTTTTTGTTTTTGTTTTTGTGGTACACAGGCGGCTCACTGTTGTGGCCTCGCCTGTTGCGGAGCACAGGCTCCGGACGTGCAGGCTCAGCGGCCATGGCTCACGGGCCCAGCCGCTCCATGGCATGTGGGATCTTCCCAGACTGGGGCACGAACCCGTGTCCCCTGCATCGGCAGGCGGACTCTCAACCACCGCGCCACCAGGGAAGCCCTAAAGTAGTTTTCATTGGCCGCCACACCTTAATTAACCACCCATGTCAATGCCCACCCCATCCCAGGCACCTTACCATATTGCCATACATTATATTATGAGTCTTGTCTATAACTCCCCACTAAAATAGAAGCTTCATGAGGGTAGGGTATCGTATCCATATTTTCGCCAGCATATTATTAGAGTCTGACACATAACAGACAACCGTTAAATATTTGTTGATGGAATAAGTATATAATGAATAACTGTCATAGAATATGAGGAACAAGTTACAGGTAGTATAAAGTAAAAATTCAATTAACCAGAAGTCTCAGGCAATGGGAAAATTGTGATAAGATGAATTCTGCTTCCTTTAAGATGGTTGTTGAAATGTTCTCAAAGGACCTTAATCTGTTTTACGAGCTTAGTAAATAGTATATATTGACTACAGATAAATCTTTTTCTTGATGATGTGGAAAATAAAAATAGCATATTAGAGTGTCTTAGTGGCACTAATATAAATGGGAAAGAGTAAACTGATTGTCATTATTTAGAATATGTATGTTTAAAAAAACTAATCCATACTGTGAGTGGATTTCTTTGTGATGACTTTTCATATAAAAATACATTTATTTAGGATTTTAATCTAATTTCTAATTATATGCATTTTAATATCAACAAGACAAGATTAATAATGAATACTTTTATACTATAAAAACAAATGTGGGCCTTTCCTGGCAGTCCATTGGTTTAGACTCCGCGCTTCCACTGCAGGGGGCACAGGTTCAATCCTTGGTTGGGGAGCTAAGATCCTGCATGCCGCCTGTCATGGCCAAAAATAATAAAATTTGTTTAGAATAAACAAAGGTATGGAGGAGGAGGGAGGGATGAATGGGTAGAACATACAGAATTTTTAGGGCCATGAAATGGCTCTGTATGATACTAAAATGGGGGACACATGTCATTGTACATCTGTACAGCTCACAGAATATACAACGTTAAGAGTGAACCCTAATAGGGACTCTGGGTGATAATTTTGTGTTCATGTAGGTTCATCCATTGTAACAAATGTACACTCTAGTGGGGGTGTTAATAACAGGGGAGACTATGCATGTGTGGGAGTAAGAGGTATATGAATACTCTCTGTACCTTCATGCTCAGTTTCTTTGTGAACCTAACTACCCTAAAAAATAAAGTATACATATATATATATAAAGTACTGGCTTTAAGAATTCAAGCTGGTTCTTCAAAAAGGTAAACAACACTGATAAACCTTCAGCCAGACTCATCAAGAAAAAAAGGAAGAGGCCCAAATCAGTAAAAATCAGAACTGAAAAAGAAGTTACAACTGACATCACAGAAATACAAAGGATCATGATAGATTACTATGAACAACTGTATGCTAGTAAAATGGATGACCAAGAAAAAATGGACAAATTCCTAAATGTACAGTCTGCTAAGACTGAACCAGGAAGAAATAGAAAATAGATGAATTACCAGTAATGAAATTGAATCAGTAATTTAAAAACTCCCAACAAACAAAAGTCCAGGACCAGATGGATTCACAGGTGAGTTGTACCAAACATTTAGAGAAGAGTTAACACGTATCCTTCTGAAACCATTCCAGAAAACTGCAGAGGAAGGAACACTTTTGAACTTACTCTATGAGGCCAGCATCATCCTGCTACCAAAACCAGACAAAGATATCACAAAAAAAAATTACAGGTCCATATCCCTGTTGAACATAGTTGCAAAAATCCTCAACAAAATACTAGCAAACCAAATCCAACAATCCATTAAAAGGATCATACACCATGGTCAAGTTGGATTTATCCCAGGAATGCAAGGATTTTTCAGTATCCACAAATCAATCAGTATGATACACCACGTTAACAAAATGAAGAATAAAAACCATATGATAATAGAGACAGAAGAATTTTTTTTATAAAATTTGATATCCATTTCTAACAAAAACTCTCCAGAAAGCAGGCATAGTGGTAACATACCTCAACATAATAAAGGCCATATATGACAAACCTGCAGCTAACATCATACTCAGGGTGAAAAGCTGAAAGCATTTCCTCTAAGATCAGGAACAAGGCAAGGATGCCCACTCTCACCACTTTTTTTTTGGCTGCGTTGGGTCTTCGTTGCTGTTGTGGGCTTTCTCTAGTTGCATTGAGCGGGGGCTACTCTTCGTTGCGGTGCTTGGGCTTCTCATTACAGTGGCTTCTCTTGCTGTGGAGCATGGGCTCTGGGCACACGGGCTTCAGTAGTTGTGGTGCGCGGGCTCAGTAGTTAGGGTGCATGGGCTTAGTTGCTCCGAGGCATGTGAGATCTTCCCCGACCAGGGATCGAACCTGTGTCCCCTGCATTGGCAGGCGGATTCTTAACCACTGCACCACCAGGGAAGTCCTCTAGAAATTTACCTTGAAGATACATACTTAAGTAGTACAACTGTGTATGCACAAGGTTATTCTGCCCACTTAGTATTTGTTCACATTCTGTACTTTTCCCCGATTATCACTTTAAGGAATTTTTCTAGCTACCTCCTTTTTAAAATTTAACTTTTTATTTTGAGATAATTATAGATTCACATGCAGTTTTAATAAATAATACAGGGAGATCCATGTACCCTTCACCCAGTTTGCCTCAGGGGCAACATCTTACAAAACTGTAGAACAGTATCACATCCATGGAACTGACAGTACAATTCCACTGATTTCACACAGATTTACATGTACTCAGTAGTGTGTATGTTTTTAGTTCTGTGTAGTTTTACCACATGTGTAGGTCCATGTATACCCCACCATAGTCAAGACATGGACAGTTCCATCACTACAAGGATCCCTTGGGCTGCCTTTTTATAACCCCACCTCCTTCCCAGCCTTGCCCTATCTCTGCCCCTTCCCTAACCCATGGCAAGCACTAATCTGTTTCCTATTACTGTAATTCTGTCATGAAATTATGAAGAATATTATATAATGAAATCACGAAGAGTGCTGAATAAGTCAGATAGTATATGGACTGTTTGGATTGGATTTTTTTACTCAGCATAATTCCCCTGAGATCTTTCCAAGTTGTTATGTGTATATTCATTCCTTTTTTATTGCTAAGAATATTCCATGGTATGGATGAACTATATCATTTTTGTTTTGTTTCTGAACCAGTCACTGAGGAACATTTGGGTTGGTTTACGTTTGAGGGCTGTGAAGCTGCAACTATTGGCTGAATGTCTGTGTCCCCCTAGATTCATATGTTGAAATCAAATCTCTAGTCTGATAGTATTAGAATGTGGGCTTCGGGTGGTGATTAGGTATGAGGGTGGAGGCATCATGAATGGGATTAGTGCCCTTAAAAAGAGGCCGCAGAGAGCTCCTTTACCCCTTCAGTCATGTTAGGACACAGTGAGAAGACTGCTGTCTGTGAACCAGGAAATGGACTATCACCGGACAGTGAATCTGCATGCACCTTGATCTTGGATCTCCCAGTCTCCAGAACCGTGAGAGATAAATTTCTATTGTTTATAAGCCACCCGATTTATGATATTTCTGTTATAGCAGCCCAAAGGGACTAGGCTGCTATGAACATTTGTTTATAGGTTTTTGTGTGAACTTAAGTCTTCATTTCTCTGGGATAAATACCTTAGGAGTACCGTTGCTAGGTTGTGTGGTAGTTGCATGTTTAGGTTTTTAAGAACCTGCCAAAATATTTTTCAGAGTGACTGTACCATTTTGCATTCCCACCAGCAATATATGAGTGATCCAGTTTCTCCACATCCTTGCCATCTTTAGGTGTTGTCACAATTATTTATTTATTTATTTATTTATTTATTTAGCGGTACGCGGGCCTCTCACTGCTGTGGCCTCTCCCATTGCGGAGCACAGGCTCCGGACGCGCAGGCTCAGTGGCCATGGCTTACAGGCCGAGCCGCTCTGCAGTATGTGGGACCTTCCCAGACCGGGGCACGAACCCGCGTCCCCTGCATCGGCAGGCGGACTCTCAACCACTGCGCCACCAGGGAAGCCCACAATTTTTTATTTTAACCATTGTGATAGGTATGCAGTAATATCTCACCATGGTTTTAATTTGCATTTCCCTGATGTCAAATTATGTTCTTCATTTTTTCACGTGCTTATCTGTATCGTCTGGTGAAATATCTCTTCGTGTCTTTAACCTGTTCTCTAATTGAATTACTCTTTTTTTAACTGTTGAGTTTTCAGAGTTCAATAGGTAATTATAAAATTGATACACTCAAACTTGATGGGTAAAACTATACATTTTTTCATGCTCTCGCAACATAGGTTACTCTTTCAAAAAATATTAACTCTTGAGGAAAAAAATTTTATTGGAAGTTCAGCATTTCTTTTCCTAGCCTTTTCTTATATTGCATTCCAGTAAAAATAAAATGAAACTTTTAAATTAAAAGACATTCATGACATCATCCCAATTTTATAATATTATGTATACCTACTTTTCTGTTTGAATGTAAGCTGGATGGTAAGTTCATTAAAATTTCTTTTGTGCTTTGCTGCACTGATTAAATTTTTATAATGAACATGTCATTTTTACAAACATAATAGATGTGTTTTCCCTTCTGAAAACAAACACGAAGTCAAATACATCAGATGTATTCGAAGTGGTTAATTTAATGCTAGAACTGTAAATGATTGTTACTTTTACATATTTTACGCATTTTTAGTGAAAAGTGTTATTAACATCTTCGTTTGAAAAGTCTTAAGAAATAGAGATTTGATACTTACTACTTGAAAAAAAGAGATTTATCCTTGTACTCTAAAACTTGGTTCAAGTAGAAAAACCTTTTATGCCTTTATATCGTACCTTACATTCCTCAAGGCTATATTTTAATGAATGGTATAGTAAAAAAGGTATAAAACAAAAAGCAATTCTATATTCCTACTGATTATTAAAAGAATTTCAAAAAATGTCATAAGTTAAAATGCACCATAATTGTTGATAGGAAGGGTGAGAAGTTGTCATTTTTCTCAAGAAGCATGTATTAAGCCTTTCTTATGTGACAGGTATTACGCTAGAAACTACTAGCAGATACCATATTTCATCAAATCTAATCAGATGCCTTAGGTTTTAAGATACACTCATTTTATGTACCACCAAAAAAAAAAAAAAAAAAAGAAGAAGGGTGGGTGGGGAGGAAGGAATATGCCAACAGTTAAACTATAACACATTGTCTCCTTATCCTGTAGCACTTTTGTTTATCTTAAAAGATCTTTTAGACTTTTAAAGAACTGTTTTATTATAATTCTCATAACATAAAATTCACCATTTTATAAAATAAAATTCACCAGTTTAAAGTGTACAGTTCAGTGGTGTTTAACATATTCACAGTGTTGTGTATCCCTCACCACTGTCTAATTCCAGAACATTGCCAGTAAAGAAACCCTGTTGTACCTATTAGCGTTCAGTCCCAGTTCCTCCCTCCCCCTCCCTTTGGGTAACTACTAATCTACTTTCTGTCTCTTTGGATTTGTCTATTCTGGACATTTCATAAAATGAAATCATACAATGTGTAGCGCTTTTTTTTGGTCTGGCTTCTATGGCTTAGCATAGTATTTTCACAGTTCTTCCATGTTGCAGCAGTTATCAGTGCTTCATTCCCTTTTATGGCCAGATAACATTCCATTGCATGGATATACCACAGTTTGTCCATTCATCAGCTGGACATTTGGATTGTTTCCACTTTGGGGCTTTTATGAATACTGCTGCTATGAACATTCATGTACAAGTTTTTGTGTGAACTGTAGTTTTATTTCTCTTGGGTATATAACTAGGAACCGAATTGGCTGGATCATATGTTTAACCTTTTGAGGAACTGCCAAACTATTTTTTGAGGTGATGATATGTACCATTTTATAATCCCACCAGCAATTAGGGTTTGTTTCTCTATACCCACAGCAACACTTATTATTGTCTGTCTTTTAATATAGCCATCCTAGTAGGTGTGAAGTGGAATTCCATGGTTTTGATTTGCATTGCCCTAGTGAATAATAATGTTGAACATCTTTTCATGGGTTTATTGGCCATTTGTATATCACCTTCAGAGAAATGTCTACTCAGATCCTTTGACCATTTGAAGATTGCGTTGTTTGTCTTTTTATTGTTGAGTTGTGATAGTTTTTTGTGTATATTCTGGATGGTAGACCTTTATCAGATACACGAATTGCAAATATTTTCTCCCATTCTGAGGCATGTGTTTTCACTTTCTTGCTAGTGTTCTTTGACTCACAAAGTTGTAAGTTTTGACGAAGCCCTATTTATCTAGTTTTTCTTTTGGTTGCTTGTACTTTTGGTGTCACATCTAAGAAACTGTTGCCCAATCCAAGGTCATACAGGTTTATTTTACATGTTTCCTTTTAAGAGTTTTATGGTTTTAGACCTTACATTTAGGCCTGTGATCCATTTTGAGTTAATTTTTTGTATATGGTGTGAACTGAGGTTCCAATTTCATTCTTTTGCATGTGGATATTGAGTTGTCCCTGGACCATTTGTTGAAAAGACTATTCTTTCCCTCACTGAATGGTCCTAGAACTCTTGTTGAAATCCATTACCCCTATATGTATGGGTTTATTTCTGGATTTTCATTTCTATTCTCTTGGTCTGTGTGTCTGTGACAGTGCCACATTAACCTTGCTCCATACCACACTGTCTTAATTACTGTAGCTTTGTAGTAAGTTTTGAAATCAGGACATGTGAGTCCTACAACTTTGTTCTTTTCCAAGGTTGTTTCAGGTATTTGGGGTCCTTTGCCTTTCCATATGATTTGAGAATCAACTTGTCATTTCTGAAAAAAAGGCAGTTAGAATTTTGACGGGGATTACATTAAATTTGTAGATCAATTTGGGAAACATTGCCATCTTAACAATATTGTGTTCCAGTCCACAGAAATAAGGGATGTTTTTCCATTTATTTTGACCTCGAGTTTTTTTCAACACTATTTTGTAGTTATCAGTGTACAACTCTTGCATACTTCTGGTTAAATTTATTCCTAAGTATTTTATTCTTTTGGTGCTATTGTAAATGGAAATGTTTCTTGATTTTATTTTCTGATTGTTCATTGCTTCTTTTAGACTTTAAGCATAGGTTTTAAAAATTAATTTCACTCCTCTGTAGCTGTAGAAGGGAAAATAAAATTGAATTGAGTTGTCAAGAACTTCTTCATGTTCAGAGCCCATCTATTCTGAAGCACCTCTTAATCAAAATTGTCAGTAGCTATGTCTTTCCTCACAGTATCATCCTCTGTTCCAACAGTGAACCATTTCCTAATATAGTACTCCACTGCTGTAGGGATTTTCTTTCAAATTATCAACAAGTATCCTGCACATTTTTAATGCAGACACTTTCCTGTTTGCCTTAGTTTCATTTTCTTCCTCAGTTAGATCAGATGCTTCTGAAAGTTAAACAGTGTCTCTTCAAAGACCATAGGAATTCCATGATAAACTGATGTTTGACATTCTAACAGAAATCCTGCATGATTCATGAATCAGTCACATCAGTTGCCTATGCTTCAAAATTTTTTATCTGTTCTGAGGGGTTTCTTCTGCCTTCAGTTACATGCCTGGCATGTGAATGAGCAGTTCTTCTGCATATGTCACGAAGCTTCATCAACTTCCCTGGTTTTTCTCTTTATTACAGATTTCTTTTTTTCACAAGCACTTTTATGCTGTTTTACAAGAAATTATGAATTGCACTGATTCCTGTAATGAGTATTTGTTTTACTGATATGAAACTTACATCCTGCCGTATGTTTGTTTTCATGCTTTTCTATGAACAAACTCTTAATTTTAAGGGCAAATTATACTACAATGTTTTTGAAGGCGTTTTAAGCGACATATAAACACAACTAACTCAAAGTGATATCAGTACGAATACCTGTGACCAAATTCATGTACATTCATGCAAAAACAACTATGTCACAGCTCCCTCTTGGCTAGCTACAACCACAACACACATTGGTTCTAATGTTTTGAAATTCTATTGCATAAAATTATGACCACCCATTTTCTTGACTGTTGATCTCAAAAAAGGTGACGTCGTCCTTGCACAACAGTTTAATGTAACATTTTCTCTATATTTATGGGTGTATGATAGTGGCTAAGTAATCTCTTTAGGCATTCCTTAAAATTAGAATATGTATTTACCTCCTCTTCATTTCTTCACTGACCCCTTTCCTCCCTACTCCAGACTTCTCTTCCTTATTATAATGTTGATGATCTCACCATTCACTTATCACTTCTCATAATCTGCTGAATCATTCATGGCTCCTCCCACCTACATTTTGCCTTCACCAACTCCTACCAGTTTAACTTTCTGAAGATCTCTGCACGTGTTCCATTCTGTGTCCCTTCTACTGCTAACGTGGTTCAGGTAGCTGCCATAGCCTTCTTACTGGTTTCACTATATCCATTTTATTTCCCTCAAAGTCATGTTTCACAGAGTCCTCACGTATTTAAAATACAAACTAAGCATGTAATTCCCTTATGTAAAAGTCTTCAGTGGCTCACTTCCGTCTAAGAGTACGATGAAAAATGTAGTCTCTGAATTTGAAGACTTGATTTCAAGTCACAACACAGATGTATTGTTATGATTACAACAAGATCCTTTCCAGGCTCCATAACATCACCTCTCAAGTCTTCTGTGGCCTTTGTCTATTCTTCTAGTCTCATTTCTTGCTTGTAGCTCCCTGTACCTTGGGTGCTGATTCTTCCCTCTCTGCCTTTGTTCATGTTGTTCCTCTGCAGAGCCTTGTCTGATTTTTGCCTCCTTGGGCATGAACGTCCACTAGGGTTCAGTTTAATGGTCACTTTTTCCCTGAAACTTCCCTAATTACCCCCCAACCCATACCTTCTGATTTGGTTTGGACACTTGTCCTTTGAGCTTCCATAATACCTTTTACTTATTATTCTTACACTTACTGCATTTGATTATAATTTTCTGTTTGTATTTATTTCTATCATATACTAAGTTCCCTATGGGCAGGAAGTGGGTTTGATCACTTCAGGATAGAGGACACATAGAGAATACCCAGTAAATTGGGCTGAATGAATGACTTCTCATTTAATGATGTTTGTATTATTACCATCTGAAGACTTGTATAGTCCAGACTCCATATCAAGACATTTAAAACAAGACTGATCTTTCTTGGTATAAAACAAACATCCATTTTCTGCTCCTGATGACTAACTTATTTCTGCTAGGAACTACCACTCTCCCAGCTGTCTGGGCTAGAAAGTTTCATTGACCCTGACAAGTTCTTTCCTCCCCATATCCGTAAATTGCTTTTAAAATATCACTATTAACTCACATTTTAACATGCTTGTTATTTTTAATCGACTGTAGTAATTTTACATGCATTTAGGTCCATGCATATATATATACACATACATTAGCTGCTGTTGACATTGCAACAATATTGAAGAACATTTTGGAATAATCACCTGTCATCCTCTACCTTAATACAGTTTTGCTTATTTCCTTTTATAAGCGTAGTTGCATAGCTGCAGTCACAATGAACATAACCATTTTGGATCCTTATGCACCTTTTTAAAATTTTTTATTTTTAAATGAAGTGTTGGAATGAAGCTTCTTTTGGGGTTCCTTGAGGGCACCACACTACCCTGAAGGCTCCATAGCATCCGTATTTTCAGAGGTCAGCTGTCGGTCTTGGAAGGCTGGCATCTGTAGATCTCCCCATGCTTTCCTTGCTATGCCACTCAGCTCTGCTGTATGGTTTATTTCCTTAAGGCATAGCTAAGGACTTCATGTACCTTGCCTTCTTTCCCCACTCCAACTTTTTGTTTTGGGTAATTTCAAACCTACAGAAAAAGTGAAAGAAAAGGAGAATGAACACCTATATATGCTTTACCTAGATTTGCCAGTCGTTAACATGTTACCACACTGCTTTATCTTGCCCGTGTGGGCACATGCTCCCTCTGTTTACTCGTGTATCTGTGTTTTCTGTTTTGCTCAACCATCTGAAAGTAAATTGCAGAGACCATGACACTTTAAATACATCAGCATGTATCTCCTAGGGATAAGGATGTTTTCTTACAAAGCCACACCATTATGACCTCAGGAAATTTTTTTTTTTTTTTGCCTTTTTAAAATTTATTTATTTTTATTTTTATTTTTTTTTTTTTGCCTTTTTAAAATTTATTTATTTTTATTTTTGCTTCGTTTCTGTGCGAGGGCTTTCTCTAGTTGTGGCAAGCGAGGGCCACTCTTCATCGTGGTGCGCGGGCCTCTCACTATCGCAGCCTCTCTTGTTGTGGAGCACAGGCTCCAGACGCGCAGGCTCAGTAGTTGTGGCTCACGGGCCCAGCTGCTCCGCGGCATGTGGGATCCTCCCAGACCAGGGCTCGAACCCATGTCCCCTGCATTAGCAGGCAGATTCTCAACCGCTGCGCCACCAGGGAAGCCCTAGGAAATTTAACCTTAGTACAATATTACCTGATAAGTATTGAATGTTATGATTTCTCCACTTTTCCAGTAATATCCTAGCTTTTTTTTTTTTAGGTCCAGTCCAATCAAGGATCCCACAATGCATTTAGTTTTCAATCTCTTTGGTGTCCTTTCATCTAGCAGAGCAATCCCCAACTTTTCTTTTTCTCTCACTTGACATTTATATATTTTAGGCACCCAAGCCAGTTGTTTTGTTAAATGCCTGACAATTTAGATTTCTCTGATTGTTCATTGCTATCATATTCAGGTTAAACATATTTGGCAAGAATACAACATGAATAATGGATCTTTTTCAGTATGTCTCATCAGGAGGTCACTGTCCTTTTTGGACACTGAGAGACCCTTATGAAAAAGATGGCCCCTATGTCCTTTTGACATCCTGGTAGTCTGTCACAGCTTCCTTGCTCTGTGTAAAACAAGATGATCTGAGTTACTTCGGTATATTTCATGCCCATACCCAGGATCAGCTATTTCTCCAAGAAGTCCTGTTTCCTTACACTAGAAAATGATGTTAGAGAACATAATCTGGGCCATAGGGGTGCCTGTTGTGACTGAATTGGTCATTGTTTCTAACCCTCTTCACTAGACAGTTAGGAATTTTTTTAAAGAAAAATGTACCTTAAATTTATCTTATTTTGTAATTCACACATAAGAGTCCAGGTTTCCATGTACTTGATTTTGTATTTTTATATCTTATGATAAAATATTGGCTCCTAATTTATAGAAACATAATGACTTATTTGCTTTTTTCTATTATATGTTTTAATTTCAAGCTAATAGTATCTATATTACTAAAATAGGGTAAGTTAAAATAGCTTAAGATTTGTTTTTAATTATTTTATCTTGAGACTATATCCCAGAGTCAAAGTACTATGTTTAAACTTCACCTCAACTCTGTTCACTTCTACTTTTGTAAGTAACCATTTTTATTTTTAAATTATCTTTCTATTGATCTTTAAAACATATGCAAATTTAAATAAATTCATATTCCTTTTTAAGATAAAAGGTAACATACTATGCACTATTTCGCACTTTTCTTTTTCCACTAAATAGTACATTCTGGAAATCACGACACAGCAGTAGAGATCTTTCTCGTTCTCTTCTACAGCTGCACATTACTCCACTGTGTAACTATGTTAGACATTTAGGTTTAGTCTTTTGCAATTACTGTGTTATAATCTTTATATTTGAGAAATATGTGTAACCTAAGTATATACTCTCAAAGAACTGAAAACAGGATTCAAACAGATACTTGTGTACCAGTGTTTACATCAGCATTATTTCCAGTAGTCAAAAGGTGGAAGCAACCCAAATGCCCATACAGGTGAATGGGGAAGCAAATGTAGTATGTACATACAATGGAATATTACTCAGCCATAGAAAAGGGATGAAGTTCTGATACATACAACACGGATGAACCTTAAAAAACATTAGGCTGAGTGAAATAAGCCAGACACAAAAGGGCAAATGCTGTATGATTCCACTTATAAGAATAAATCTAGGATGGGCAAATTCACAGACAGAAAGTAGATTAGAGGTTTCCCGAGACTGAGGGGAAGGGGAGAATGTAGAGTTACTGTTTAAAGAGGGCAGGGATTTTTTGTTTGGGCTGATGAAAATTTTTGGAAATAGCGGTTGGTGATGGTTGCACAATACCATGAACGTAATTAATGCCATTGAATTGTACACTTAAAATGACAGAAATGGTAAATTGTACGTGACATATATATTTACAATAAAGAAAATAGTTATATATACATACATATGTATATGTAATTAGTAGTAAATCTCTTTAAAACATTACAGGTCAGTAATGAATTAGAAATTTGGGAGAGACTATCCAAAGCAGTTGAGTTCCTGGAGCATTTAGCAGGAACTCTAGAGCTCATTTTGGCCTGAAATAGGTCTCTAAACTTAGACATTAAAAGGGTTCTTGAAACATCTATATCTTTTGATCCTGACATAAGATGATAAAACATTTGAAACCTGAATGTGACAATTACTCTTCTATATCTTTTCCTAACCCGTTGTATTTTCCTGTATTTTTTAGTCAGCAAAACTATGAAGTTAACGTTGTCATCTTTTGGTACCTGTTCTCATTTTACAAAGGAAAGAATAGGCTCAGAGAAGATGCCTTTCCCCAGGGCACATAGCTGTAAAGAACACAGGAGTTCGTTCGTGTCCCAGTGCAGTTCTTACTGAATTATCATTAATTACATAATTATTTAATGAGTGTCTCCTGTGTGCTAGCACTGGGAATATAATAACGAACACAACAAATTCCATGTCCTTTCTCAGAGTCTATAGTTTAATAAAGGAGAGAGCCCCACAGTTATCATACAGTATGACGAAGTGGGTTAAAGCATTAATACGACAACTATGAGAACAGTGCAGAGGGACTGTTTGAAACAATGTGTAATATTCAGAAACATCTGATATCTGGTTCAGTTTATACTTCTATAACCACGTGAGTAAAACCTAAGCTTTCCATCTTCTTTGGAAAACCGCTAGTTTTCAAAGACCTTATTAGCCTTTCACAGCCTCAGACCAGCCACTTATCGCTGGTACTTGCACACTGTGGGTTGAAACTTACTCAGCTCTGGAAAGAACTTGTTTTCCCCGGCTGCGGAAACAGATCTGCTATTCCTCCTTCTTGGGCCTACTGAAGTCCAGCACTGTGTAACAATACTCCTGATGCAGAGTAGGTGCTGAATAAACATTTATTCAGTAAGTGAATAAAAACTTCCCAGATCAAGCCCTCCAACTGAATTGAAGCAATTCTGCTTCTGCTGTATTACGTTACCTACATACGGATTTCCTGGTATTCCTGTGGCCTGAGCACTGGTATTGTTACTTTAATTTTTTGTTATTCTTTACTAATTGAATATGATCATATTCTCCAAAACAAGGTAAACTTTCTTGTTCCAAAACATCTCAAACTTCCATATCTAGAACTTTGACAAGAAGCACAAATATTCCCTCTGTAATGTTTTATAAGGGTACCACTGAAACTACTGAAAGATCAAACATGTTAACATATAGGTGTTTGATTTTATAGTTAGATGTTTGTACTGTTTTGTAGAGTATGTAAGATTTTAATGGCTTTAGGATCTTTTTGGTATTATGCTTCAAGGGAAATTAAATATTTGTTATTTTATCCTAATTTTCAGGTAAAGAAGATACTCCCTCATTACTTGGTCTCTGTGGGTCTCTAACATCAGTGGCAAGTTACAAATCTCTAACAAGCCTAAAATCTAATGACTACCTTGCAAGTCCTACAACAGAGATGACAAGTCCAGGTCTAACTCCATCCTGAAAAATTTTATGTAAAAGCCAAAAGTTTTTGTGTTGCAAATGTTCTATTTATGTAAGTTTGACTGCTGGGAAAACATCTGGAATTTTATATTGCTCGGGCACATGTCTGGAATTCTGTCGCTTATATTAGAGAATTCAGTCCACTCCATGTAAACTTCTAAGTGAAAACAAAATGACTCTGCCACTTTTCATTTTAAAATTCCTATATTTGTCACTGAGGAAGTTTAAAAATGAATAGGCTTAAAAAAAACTTTCAGAGATCCTCTAATCATCCATGGCAAATTGTACACATTTATTATTGAGCTGATTTTCATATATTTAAACGTGTCATAATTGCCAGAGACCGAGTTCAAGGTTTTATTCTAGAGACTTAAGCTAAGTATTTTCTTTTGCTCTTTTATTCAGTGATTAAATTTTCTAAGAATGAGTTACTTCATTTTTCATGAATTTCTTCCCAAGTTCTGATATTGAAATGCCTTGTCTTTAAAGTGAAGAGAAAGGTTCTTAGCTGCAGTTTCACAGTGGCTTATTCAGTTTTTCTTTATCATTTGGCATCAACCTAACATTCCACTTAACATTTTATAAATTTTGTAGGATGTGTCGTTAGGCAGTTACTAAAGTTGTTAGGGTCACAGGGAAAGTGTTTTACAGTATTTTAGACCATTAAGGTAAAGTGAATACATTTCTTGTTTTTGTTTTTCCAAGATTTTCTTAAAAGTTTATCAATTTCAAAATTGATCAAATTTATGTCTCATAAACTGGAAACATTTAAAAATGTAGAACAGATTTTGACAAAGTATTTTATCAGGAAAGAGTTCAAGTTCATTTAAGGATCTGAGACGCTTTTAAAGTTAAGGATCAGTAGGCTAATCACCATACTTAACAATGTGTCTGACATCCAGTGCTGTTTTTCTGCCTCGTATGCAAGAATGAATTGTGTCATACATGCTTTACAGCTTCCCTCATTAATCATACCATAATCTCATTTTAAAATTGATGTTAATGTTAAAAGTTACTCCACTTCTACAGGTAAAAAATTATTTTTTTTAAAAAAGCCATGAGCCATCTTTTAAATTTTTGCAAATTTTGGAACTGTTCATTTGTCCCTAAAAATTCCACCATGTTGAAAGAGAAAATGTATGAAGTATATTTTCTGTAGTAAGTAATATGAGGAAAACATGATCAGCTGTGCCAAAGAAGTTTTTATACATTGTTTACATGAAGAGGCTACTACAGTACTTATTGGGGACTTCATATGCCATTTTTATTTGTTAACAAAACACTACATTCAAACTTAGTAACTTTGACATATAGAGTGTTCCTCCTAAAATATTTGATTGAGAGGAGACAAGAAGCACTTGTTACAGTCATTCTTTGTATTAGAAATGTGGGAGTGTGGTGGTTCTCTGAAATATTTAGAGCTTTATGCTCATCATTTGGAATTTAAGATAATAAATAGTAACAAGGCTAGTCTTATATGTAAGACCATTCAAACAGGGTCATTTCAGGGACAAAGAAGCCCTGAAATCCCTTAAAATAAATTATCTTAGATGTACCAGAACATATTCAGAGCTTTATTCCTTTAGCTTGAGGCTTTAGTACTTGCAGTAATGCAAATATTGAGAAATGGTACCTTTCTTCTTAATTCTGTACACATTATTGTGAGTGAGAGGTATCTAAAGCAATTTGTAATCAGCCTGGGGTAACAGAAGGAAGGTTTAAATGAGGACAGTGGAAACCTTGGGAGGAGGGAATGGGAATGGTTAAGGAGGGGAACTTCAAAAATTTTAGGCTAGCCTTAAGCACTATTGCTGCTTTCCTAACAGCTATCAGAATGTTTAAATGCTTTCATTCATGGTCCACTCTCAAATGTCATTTATTATCCGTCAGTAATTAAAAAAAAATCATTGTTAAATTTTTTCCATACATTTTTATAATATAGAAACACAAGGTTCCATAATTGATCAAGTTTTTCAGATTTGCCCAATGTGTATAATAACTTGTGCATCTTAACATGCTGCTAAATGCAGATTTAAACATGACATCTGAGGATAATGACTTTTTCTCCTTTCTTGGAGCTCTTGGTATAAAATTCATCTGCTAATGTGACTTCAGGTTTCTACACAGTTCATTTCACACTAGTTATAGAGGTAGTTTGTTAATGTTTGCATGAGGTATGTCTCAATCTTTAATTTTAGGTGGTAGTGTTTCTTGTTCACACACCCTCCCCTAAATAGAATGCTGAACTATATGCTACTATTTCCATGTGTATTTTGTTGCCTTGATGTACGACACTTGTTGCATGTATATTAAACATTTTGTACCATGCAGTAGCAGTCTTATTTTTTTCCTTGACAAAAAGTTACTTTATTCAAGATGTACAGTGAACTTTCGTTTCAACAAATGTGGTAAGTGTATATCAACACCTAAAATACTAATATGAAAATGGTTTCGGAGAAATCCTCATTTTGTATCAAATTAAATACGTTTTATTTTTTTTTTAAATGACATGATATGCTTTAAAGCTGACAACATCTTTTGAAGTGGTACAGTACAGTAGTGGTTTTGGCAGTATTCTGATTTTATTATGTAACAACCATGTTTGTTTTCTCACCTGTAAAATGGAAACATCACCATCTTCTCAGCACCTGCCTGATGGCATCAGGATGTCAACATCAAATAAAATCATATGTATAAGTTGTTAAGCGGTAAGTACCAAATACAGACTACTATTAATTATGATTGACAGAAACCTTAAAAATCCAAGTAGACTCAGCTGGTTTTTATTTAAGTCATCTTTATTAGATTTACATACAAGTTTTCAAGTGGTTAAAAATGTTTCTCAAATTTACAACTTATGTAAATTCTTTGTTAAATTTCCTGCTGTTGGTTACAGTTTCTAGTTTTGATAAACTAATACACTGGATTACCTTGGAAATGTCACATGACTGCTTTGAACATCAGGGCTCCTTATTTTTTTTAAACTAGTCCACTTTGCTCTTCTGTAAGCAAAGCACCTTGTATTTTGCTTTAGCATTTGTTTTTTTTCACTGATAGAAGATAAAATTATACCAATGTCACAGTGGTACCTTTTAAAAATATATTTTAATCCAAACCCAAACTTTTGTTTTTAAATAGATCACCTTATTATAAGTCCTATTTTTCATACTGCCAGTTATTTTTCTAAAACCCAACTAAAACCAAAGTTTCACTACACAGCACTTGGCCTTAACACGTGACACATTCTAGTGTTTTCTGTTCTATAGCTGTGCTAAACTGTGCTACTCTATTTTCTTTCAGTTAAAAGAAAATACTGGTCTTGGGGGGAAAACAAAACAGAACACAACTGTAACTTCTAAAGCTGTGCCAAAAATACTTACTTGGCTCCCTGTTGCTTCTTGTTCCTCCTTTGGCGGACAAGGCCCCTTGGACTCCATCTCCAATCTTATCTCCTACCTCATGGCCATATATACTCTCCGCTCAAGCCACTGGCGCTAAATACCACTGCCTGATTGAAGACTCCCAACCTCCAGGTATGTTTAATTGGATCGCATGTCCTAATCTTAGAAGCATCTCCTGACCAGTCCCTCCACCACAGGCTGAGGGGAGAATTCTTCAGCTTTTCCATCACTCCTTTTGTATACTTGTAGCAATCACAGCTGAAACCTGAAGGCCAGTGAGGGTATCTGAAATGTCATCTTATCTCCAGTGCTTTTTATACTGCCTACCACATAAAAGGTCTCAGTAAGTGCTGAATGATAGATTAAAATATAACAGCAGTAATTTATTTTTAAAAGTTCATTTTGGAAAAAAATTTTAAAGTGATACACTAAACTTTCCCACATCCCTGTAATTTGTGCCCCAGAAAAAAAGAGGTTAGGATTTAAAGTAGTCAAATGTGGCTAAATAAGCATAGTGAATAGTCTTCCTAGAAATAAAAGAAAATTTTACTTTAATTCTATATTACTTTTTTAAAAAGTCAAACGTGTATTATATGAAAGGTAGCAAACATGTAATACTTGCATAAGACATTTTTCTTAAAAGATTTAAATGTGTAGGTTAGAAATTAACATTAACAGAATGAAACTGTTTCCTTTCAGAAACATTACCAAGGACACAATTTGTAACCAAATGCTTTTCAGTTGGTACTGTTAATGCTTCTGGACCACTTAAGTATAGAGAAAGCTTCAGTTCAGCCTTCATTTCATTCAGATACATTGCATGTAATGTATGTTAGAAAAACTGTAGGGAATTAGATTTATTTAAGTTATTCTAGTCATAAAGTAAGAATTTTTCACAACTGCAGTCAGTAGTGGGGTGGGGGGAGGATGAAAATTTCCCTTCCGTTGTTTATAAGTGACATTAAGTTGAAATATGTGACCGCTTTTTGAGAGCATTTCAAAACCTAAATTTTTCTGCCTTTTTCTACCACTTATCAAAAAGAAGCCTAGCAGAACCAAGGTAAATTTAAATTTAATACTGTTAAACATCAGTGTTCAAGATAAACTTTCATGTGTGTGTGTTTTTTATGTATATGTGTGTAGTATAGCATTAACATAATGATTTTATATGAAAATATTTAGCTAGAAGCACAGTGATATTTTAAGAAAGCACAAAATATTTTAATGAAAATATAAGTCAAAGTTATAAATATATTTTTATGGATATATATGTTGCAAACTTAAGGTAACACAGGATAAAATAAACACAAAAGGTTAAATACAAACCCTACAGAGTTTATTTCTGGTGAAACATAAACAGTTTTCTGCTATATTAGAAAATAACATTAATTCCTCTACCAACACTAGAGATTTGGCACTTAAATATATTACTCTATTTTAGGGAAAAAAATGCTTCACATTTTCATAAAATTCACAGAGACTGCAATAAAGTGCTTTTTCTCCCAGGATACAGATCCTGAGAAAAACAAAAATATTAAAAAAGAATATTGTTTCCTGTCTTGAAATCATATCCTTTTTATTTCGTTCTTACATTCATTAAATTATTTAGGCATTAGCATCCAGTGACCAAAAGCTCTTTCTTCAAGGAAACTGCTGCCTGTTTAGTTCTTGGTCTAGCATACTAATGTGAGATGTGTAAAATCAAGGGACATTTTGGAAATACTCTGTGACTGATACTGTGGTAATAGTCTCAATTTTGCTAGAACAAGCCAATAGAAATGACCTAGAGAACTCCACAAATGGTAATATTTACATTACAGGACAGCTGAAACCTGTGCTGACAGAGCATTTTTACTGGTCTGAATATAATGTGGTTTTCCACTGTACACCCAAGTTTGACTGAAGTGAACATCTGATACAGGCAGTAAAAGCTCCCTCTCTCTTGCAGAGACAGTAGATAATACAGGGTCTTTAGTCATCAAAAACAGCAGCATATCATACAAATTAGTATATTTTTGGTTCATGAAGATAAAATAACCATACACCTGTGATCAGAAAAATCCTAATATTCATGAGGCCTTAGAACAGTAACAAGGTAAAAAAAACAAAATACCAAATGCATGTGAATTTAAAAAAATAATAGGTAATATGTGGTATATGTGAATAATGTTATCTGAAGACTGCCTTCCATTATCTACTTTGCTGAAATACTTAAATATCTATGTCCGTGATTTAAATTGTATAAAAGATTTGCGAATTTTTCTTTTAGACTCTCTACATCATTCAGCACACAATTCAAAATGTTCTGTTGTCTCTGACACACTCCCAATAGGATTAACTTAAACCAAGATTTGTATCAAACTCTGAGATTATTGCTTTCAGTGTAGGATAATTCTTCGTTTCTTTACAAGAATGCTCAATGGTTATGATTTCTGGATTTTTTCAAAATCTCAAAAATTAGGACAAAAAATTTATTTAAAAATTAGGATTATGATTTAAATGCAAAGTAGAAATTTTATTCATTTAAATTATAGATAAGAAAGATATAAAACCACTGTAAGATAATGGTGAAAAAAAGCTCTTGTCTAAGAGTCTCCATTTTATTATTTGGCCATGGTTGTTATTTCAGGTTGAAATAGCATCTCTAGTATTGCTGTCTTCGAGCATTTTGTTTCTGGAAAAAAGACTTTGCAAATTCATATGTACTGATCATAACAGCACAAGCAGGAGCAATTTTAATTAAACGAGGAATTAGGCCTGAAAGAGAACAGAAAAAATTCACAACAAATTTTACCTTATTTTTTTAAATGTAACTTATTTGGTTTCGTTCTGATGATAGTTATCAAAGTAAGTGAAGTTGATATATGAAATACTGTCCCATAAACTGTTGTCAAAGAAGAAGCCGAACTGCTCACTCCTCACCTCCCTAGAAATATCAATAGTAAATCTACTGTTATTTAACATTTTTAAACTTTTATAGCAAAGATATTTAGGAGGAAATAGTAAATGTGAAATATTTTCAGTTATTTCCTACTGAAAGGTAATTTAGGAAGGTGATAGATTTAAAGGTAAAAGTAATCATTTTAGTCAATGGTTTGATAAAGGAAATATTTTTACCTGTAAATAATCCGGAAAATCCATTCTTAGCAACAATGTTCTTCATTATAGCCCACGTTGACATTTGCAAAGGCATAGAAACTGTTAAAATAAAGAAATGATGCTATAATAAATTACCACTTAATTTCTAATACAGATAATACACATAAAAGAGTGTTTATGGCCTTTG
Source organism: Lagenorhynchus albirostris (assembly GCF_949774975.1). Classification (NCBI taxonomy): domain Eukaryota; kingdom Metazoa; phylum Chordata; class Mammalia; order Artiodactyla; family Delphinidae; genus Lagenorhynchus; species Lagenorhynchus albirostris. Next base: position 75,434,643 of record NC_083102.1, on the reverse strand, counting down.
TGGTATATCGTTTCACTATAGTAAGAACAGATCTGTCTACCTAAAGAGCTATTTTAAATCTTATTTTTAATAGTTGGATTCATTAAAAAGAAAAAATCATGAAGGCAATAAGTTTTAAGGTACACAGGACAAGATGCAGTCAAAGAGGAATATACAGAAGACTTCTTCTGAATGGATGATGTCTGTTTCTTAAGCTTGGTGGTATGTATATCCTTTGTACTTTTTTCCACATCTTAACAATCTTTCATAATGAAAACTTTTAAAGATGTACAGAAATCTTCATGGGGTTCCCAAAGCCAAAGTAAAGCCCTGATAACCATTTTTCATGAATTTTTATTGCATACATTAAAAAAAAATTTTTTTCCCCAAAAAGAGGTTTTGAGGAAAACAGTTCATTCCTCTCTAGTGAGGTCCTGCTTTATTAAAACCTTTCTGAATACTAGATGAACCAGTCTTGAAATAAATTAAAGCAGCACTGTCTCCTCCAAAGGGAAGATTTTTCCTGTAACTAACAGTAACATCTCACTTATTTGCAATTACTCAAATATCTGCAACACAGTAAAAACTAATTTATGTATCTTTTGAAAACAACAAAAACAGATGTTACTGAAGTTCAAACATAAACCTCATGAACAAGCTGTTCATACATAAAGTTTGCTTACCTTCATTTTACACAACGATTACAAACATCTGGCTTAGCCCACAGACTACTAGATGCAACAGGTGAAAAAAGTCGGCCGAGAAGTAGGCATACTACCATGTGAAAACTGTGAAGCTGAAGATTTCAAAGTCGTGGTCTCAGACCACTGAATGTTGGGCAAACACTCCTAAGTGATCCTCACTAGCTTCTGAGAGCTGCATTATGAAACTCTACAGTAATCAATGTGTACAATGATGACAACTCTGTCATGAAGAAAGACTAAAGTGTGTATTATTAAGTATGCCTAGGAAAAGGAAAAATTAGAGAAAGATAGCTTTCAAAAACAGCTTTTTAGAATTTGCCACTTAATGAAGAGGGGCTCATTATCTCAAAATTTCTTTCATATAAAATATCAGATTCTCTGCCTATGAAGATAAATGAGGTCTTGTTGATTTACTTAAGAAGCTAAACTATCAATATAAATAGTGTAAGTATAAATATAGTAATTACATACACATTTTAAAACCAAGAACAAAATATTTATGACTGGAATTTAACTTTCTAAAAAAAGTCAATGACAAAAACTTTACAAGTTGGTAACTTATACTTCATGTTTAAATTATTTCATTTAAATTCTGGAAACAACTGGTAAAAGAAAGGAGGCAAAGTAGCTGGGTATTTCTAATCTTATAGAACTCAAGTCCCAGACTGGTCTCTATTTTAATAGCAGGGTGAAATTAATGTAAAAGAGAAAGAACAGAAAGAGTTATCAACTGGAGGTAAGCCACTGCAGAGCTCTAACAGAACCTCGAAAGTATCTCCTGCCTAAAGATCCAACATCAAAGAGCTAATCCTACAGGTGATAAGCAACTTCTTACAGTGTAAGGAAACACCGTGATTATTAAATATTTCAAGCATAGACAACAATAAAATAAACACTCATCTACTGACCATTCAAATTTATCAAATCCTAACAATTGTATGTTTCAGAAACAATCGAAGCCCCATTTCCAGTGGGCTTGCTATACTTTCTATAATAACGACAGACTGGATCTAGTAGAAGCAACTAACAGTACGCTTTTGTTCTAGAAGAAATTAGAGGTTATAAAGAAGTAGATGGGATAATAGGCAGAGAAAACACATCAAAAGAAGGGAAGCTAAAAAATCAACAACAACAACAAAATGTGTATGCATACGAATGAAACAAGATGCACTAAGAAAAAAGGTTTCCCAGTAATTGCCTATCCTTCATCCTGGTTTGCCTACATTTATTTGAAAGACTACTTACATAATTTAATCTTCTACATAGCAGGTATGAGACTTAACTCATGGCAGGCAAAATACATAGTCTTTAAGATTTCTTAAATTTTTTGTTTAGGTTTAGAGTATTTTTTTCTGGGTATTCCATTCTGACCGTGTATTAGTTTGAGTTAGATAAAGAGTAAGGTAACAAAGGAAAAAAAAAGTCTTGTTTTCCCTATTTTAGATATTCCTAACTTAGTATCTGGAAAGAAAAAATTTTTCATGGCATCTTAAAAATGTTGTAAATTCATTACACTTACTTTTCCGACTGTCATACATCCAAAGTTGTGTCTGCTTTTGTGTTTTTACCACATCAAATGGCAAAGTTACAACAGCTGCAAACTAACAAAAAGTAAAACTGATTTAAATCTATTTTTCCTAAAGTATTTTAATATTCTAATTAGCACATTACTTAATAAGGATAGTAATAAAAATCACAGCTAAACTGAAACATAAAATGAAACCAGAGGTATTTTAAAAGAAGCTCTATTAAAGAAAACAGATATATGTCTTACATATTCCTCCCAAAATTCAGGAGTAAGTAAACAGTCTCAGAAAAGTTCCCCTATTCTCCTGAGGTCACACAACTATCAGTGGCAGAGTCAGAATTCCAACCAGACCTCTTTGACTCTGAAACCAGTATTCACATTTTCTGATGCTCCTGTGTGTTCCATTATTCCTTTTCTACATATGAAGGTATAATATTTTAAAGTGGAACTTCTCAAGTATCTAGTAAGCATTTAAAGTTTTCCAACAAATGTTTTTAAAATAAATATAATTTAAAATTAAATTTAAATAAAGAAAATGTACTTTTAGTTCCATATACCTTTTCTTTATAGGTTTCAACATATTTATCAAATGTAGCTCACAAGTCACATTTTTTAAAACTTACCTCAAAATGAATCAATTTAACAATTATTTTCATAATGCCCTAATTAAGCAATGAAGGTTTTTTGAAATAATAAATTCCCTGAAGAATGTCTCATAATATTTGATACAACAATCATACAAAGTAAAACCTGGTCTCTATTTTTTGCTTCCCAACTCACATTTGGCCAATATGCTCATAAAATACCCTTTAAAATCATTATATTTATTTCACCTGTCAATGTTAAAAGATTTAAGTTCTTGAAATCAGTTTCAAAGATCTCAGGCAAGATAAAATCAATTATTGTGTCTCCATCTCCACAATCTAACACATACAGTTGTCCCTTAGTATCTGGGGGTATTGGTTACAGATACGCAAATCTGCAGATGCTCAAATCCCTTATATAAAATGGTGCAGTAGAGGCGGCCCTCCATATCTGCGGTTCTGCATCCGTGGATTCAACAATCAGGAATCGAATAGGTTGACTCTGCAGATGCAGAACCTCTGGATAGGGAGGGCCGATGGGAGTATCAAAGGTAGCAACAATGTGGTATAAGCCTGACACTTGGTAAAATGATATAGTTTAGGCTATTTTGTTTTCTGACAGAAAGCCTGGACATTGTCCCACTGATGTGCTTTTTCTGCTGTTATTTGATAACAGTCAAAAGGCAGCAATATTTTCTAAATCATTAAAATTTTTTAAAATAAATTTTCTATGTTAGGCAGAAGTAGTAGAATAGAGAACGTTCCTTCGTATTACTGGAAAGCTGGGACAACAGCCTATAGCCATTATTCAATGGCTATAGGATATATAGCCTTTTTTTTTAAGATATAAAGCATTAAGTACAGAATTGGTTCTATAATTCCAACTGTTATGAATCTCTAAATATAAATAGTACTTGTTTTTCTTCATTCGTGCTGGATTAATATATAAATAAAATAAAGTTACTTTTAATCACCTCACAAATAAGAAAGATAATGAAAAGATTTTGCTGGTATTCTAACTACTTAAATTGCTAAAAAGAATTGCTCTTTTACCTCAATAGTTTTATACCCCACTAGGCTTAATTTGATAAGATCTCAGACCCGGGAATATTCACGTCTAAATTTTGAGCACAATCTCAGGGGCTTCCTTAGCCTAGGTTTTCTGACACAGTTACTCCAGTATTTTTCTGCAGGTCTCCATGACCTCACTATGCTCCTTCACTCTTGTTTTCATTTGGTTCCAATATGTCAGCACATCACTCTGTGTCATCACAAATTCATTTTCTAAGTATGTGGGTATAAGAAAGCTCTTTGTGAGCAAGAGCATGGTGATGAGAATGTGCATAAAGGCAGTCCACTACACAGCTTTTCATTATGTGGAGGGGTGGCAAAAGGTGAACTCTCTACTACCCAAAAATGGTCATTTGAGATTTCTCCCTTCTGACTATAACTTTTATTAAAATTCTTTTAAGAGGTACTCAGCCAAAATGTTCCCAAAGAAACAGGAATTAGCAGCAAAGGATGAAATTCCTTCTATTCAATCCGATTATACATATGAGATGACACTCTATAAAATATTAACTAACCAGATCTACTGGCATTTAATGACCAAACTGCCAAATACCTTGTAAAGAATAAAGTACTATTTAAACTCTTACCATTATCACAACTGTCATCTAACAGATCCAGAAGATTCAGAAAAATATAATGTATTTGCATTTTAAAATATTTAATGGCTAGTAATTTATCTTCAAAATAGGGTAGTAAATACTTATAAAAATTTTAAAGCACTGCAGCCCCAAAGTACTATCTCAATAGACATGAAATGCTACATAATATTTTGTTCTATTTTAGTAAGACAATTATCACTATTGTGGAATATTAACAACAAAAGAATAAACTTACAGAACCAGATAATGCCCCTGAAGTAAAGTTGATCATAAACGTCGGTTCACATAAACCAGATTTTGCACACAACCACTTCTTTAAAACTTCATAGTTATACCAGTACATTGCTGTAAAACAGAGAATGAGATGAACACATATTTAGAAATTAAATGTGGACTTTAAATAGTTAAGGAATACTGTATGTTAAAGGAAAGAGAATTCTAGTCTTGACACACCTTGCTTTCTGCTTAGATACATACTAGGTGAGATTTAAAAAAAAAATTTTTTCAATTATATTCTAGTCGTCTTCTTATAAACAAAAAAACTATGCATCAGTAAAAAGTAGGACTTTAATTTCAAAACCTGACAGGGACAGGAGAGGAAAGGAAAAGTACAGTTCCATCTCATTCATGAACATTGATGTAAAAATCCTAAAAAATAAAAAATAATCAGCAACTGAAGCCAGACTATCTCATAAATGATCACATGCTATGACTAAATTGAGTTATCTGATGAATGCAAAGGCAGTAGACATAATAAGCACTTTAGATGCCATATACCACATTAACAGAATTGTATGATCATCTAAAAATGATGGAAAAGCATTTTATAAAATTCAATACACTTTCATTTAAAGCAAATAAATGTCTTAGAAACCTAGGAATAAAAGGGAAATTCTCCAACTTGATAAAGGATATGCGTCAAGAACTTGTAGCAAAAATTATTAATGGTGAAACAACAGAACTATTCCCTTTAGAATGAGGAAAATGATAGGGATGCAACACTATCGCTGCTATTCAAAATTGTACTAGGCAGCACAGGAAGCACAGTATTCATAGAAAAAAAGCTGTAACTATTAAAAAATGAAGAAATAAAGTAGTTACAATTTACATATTATTGTCTACATAGAAAACGTAAAAGATAGGCAAATTAGAATCTGTAAGAGTTTCCAAGTAGCTGAATATAAGCTAACAGACAAGAACTGACGGTAACACTGCAACAGCCACAAAGATTCAGACAGCTTTGTTTAAATAGGTCTTTAAAATAGGCACTGAAGGTTGTGGGTGAGTGGTACCTATAAATGAATGTTAGAAGAAGAGGTTATATATGTAACCTTTATAAAGAAAATTTCAAATCTCTACTAAAAGACTTTAAGAGTTATAAAGAAAAAGGACATTCCTACGGCAAAAACCAAAAAAGGTATCATGAAGATTTTTTTATTACGCACTTTAATTTAGAAGTACCGTACTGTTAGCACAGGGTTAAACAAATTGGCCAGTGAAACACATCCATGCATATATGAAACTTTGATACGACAGGTGACACAACAAATCCCGGCAGCAGGTGCGGTTATTCAATAAATGATGCCCAGATAACTATCCATACGAAGAGGAAATGAACACTTACTTCAGCCGTAATCCCTAATCAATTATGGATAAATAAATGGCCAGTGAAACATGTCCAGCCTCATTAATGAGCAGGGAAATATAAGTTAAAGTGAGATACCATTTTATATTACTAGGTAAACAAAAATTAAGAACTTTTGGCAATAAAAGTGCTGGTGAGGGTTTGAAATGAAGCAGCAGGAAGCTGGTGGTTGTGATCTGCACAATCACTTTAGAAAAGGGTTCGATATTACCACATAAAATTTAAAATGTGTATATTTACATGAACCAGCAAATCTAAAACTGAAGAGATTCTTACACCCATACACGTTAAAAAAAAAAATGTTCACAGCACTGTTTTCTCAGACATAAACACGAGTGAAAACAAAACAGTTACACATGAAAACCAAGAATGAATCTTACATTTTTGAGTAAAATAAGTTATAAACCTCAAAAATAGGCAAAAGTCACTAACATTATTTAGCAGTAATACATACATGGTAAAACTACTTTTTAGAAATCAAATAAACGATAAAAATTCAGTGTGAGTGGTTACCACTGAGGATGTAACAGTGGAGGTGGACGTATGTGGTTTCATGATTTTAAAAATTCAATATTCTAATTCATATATTGAAGTGATGACTTCACAGGTGTCCATTTTATTAGTGCACTGCATAATTTATATCTTCATTACTTTTAATGTATCAAATATAATTTAAAAAATGAAAAAGTATTGGTCTAGGAATTTATGATGTTTCTAAAAAGCATAACTGAACACAAAACGTTGAAGAAAAATACTAATGGAAAGGGAAAGATGCAGAGATGTGAATGACAGCCCAAGAAAAGGAGTAAGTCAAAGGGAAAAAGAAAGGAATGTTAATACAAGGGTTCTCAATAATTATTTCTTCCAGGTTTTATATATTTTTTTTTAAGATATTTATTGGAGTATAATTGCTTTACAATGGTGTGTTAGTTTCTGCTGTATAACAAGGTGAATCAGCTATATGTATACATACATCCCCATAACCCCTCCCTCTTGCGTCTCTCTCCCACCCTCCCTATCCCACCTCTCTAGGTGGTCACAAAGCACCGAGCTGATCTCCCTGTGCCATGCAGCTGCTTCCCACTAGCTATCTATTTTACATCTGGTAGTGTATATGTGTCCATGCCACTCTCTCACTTCTTCCCAGCTCACCCTTCCCCCTCCCCGTGTCCTCAAGTCCACTCTCTACTTCTGCATCTTTATTCCTGTCCTGCCCCTAGGTTCTTCAGAACCATTTTTGTTTTAGATTCCATGTATGTGTGTTAGCACACAGTATTTGTTTTTCTCTTTCTGACTTACTTTACTCTGTATGACAGACTCTAGGTCCATCCACCTCACTACAAATAACTCAATTTCACTCCTTTTTATGCCTGAATAATATTCCATTGTATTCTATGTATGTGCCACATCTTCTTTATCCACTCATATGTCAATGGACACATAGGTTGCTTCCATGTCCTGGCTATTGTAAATACTGCTGCAATCTTCCAGGTTTTAAATGGAAACCTCTGAGATTCACGAGAGAAATACTGGGTTGGCCACGGGATTTTCCCATGTTACCAAAGACCCAAAAGAACTTTTTGGCCAACCCAACACTACTGAAGTATGCACATTCTACAAGTTATTTGTTATTTTTGCACTTCTTATCATGATTTTTATCCCTTTGTATAATTCAATGATTAGAACTATCTCAAATCTGATTTATTAACAGTCCCTACAGGACACTCAGTGGGGGAGATTTTTATCTTTAATAACTGAAAAAAGTAGGAGTCAATATAATTCACAGGTGGTCTTAAACGTATGTATGTATGTATGTATTTATTGCCACATTGGGTCTTCGTTGCTGCACACATGCTTTTCTCTGGTTGTGGCAAGCGGGGGCTACTCTTTGTTGTAGTGTGCAGGCTTCTCATTGCAGTGGCTTCTCTTGTTGCGGCGCGCAGGCTTCAGTAGTTGTGGCACATGGGCTCAGTAGTTGTCTTGCAGGCTCTAGAGCGCAGGCTCGGTAGTTGTGGCACACGGGCTCAGTTGCTCCGCGGCATGTGGGATCCTCCCGGACCAGGGATCAAACCCGTTTCCCCTGCATTGGCAGGCGGATTCCTAACCACTGCACCACCAGGGAAGTCCCTTAAATGTATTTTATAATATCTTGATTTGTAGTACTTTACTTATCTTACTAATTATGACTTAATTTTAAAGGTACTTTGCATTATCTAACTATGAATACACACCAATTAATGTTTAAAAAGAAATTAAACATAAACACAAAGAGAAAAGAAAGCCAGGCTTGAATTAGAAACTGTTCATTCAATAAATACTTACCAAGATCTGAGAGCCCAACACTGAACTAGGAGTGTGTGGTCACTAAAGAAGATAACTTACCTTTAGCCTTAAAGGGTTTAAAATTTACTTGATTTAAAAGTGATATGTAAGGCAAACCTGCAGAAAAACCCTACCTGAGAATGGTACATCTCTAAGAACGGTAGGAGCCCAGCCCTTCCAGAGGGAAATCCAACCATCTTCAGACACTTTCTTGCTGACAAATTGATGCAGTTCCTCGTAAGAAAACTTCTTAGATTGCATCTTGGTTCTAATCAATTCCAGTGGACTTATTACAGTTACTGCACCAACTAGTACAAACAAGCAAATACAACAAAAATAAAGCCATGCATTATGAAAACACACATGCAAAAATTAATATTTCATGCATTTTTTTATTTTAAGCTTTTATTCTGAAATGAAGCAAACCTTAAAATCAAATATCTTATGATACCAACCATACTGGCTCAGATTTTTTTCCTTGATAAAGCTATTTCACATACCTTACTCTTTCTGGTTTCAGCTCTTTCAAGAGCAGTTCCACAACCCTTATACATCAACCAGGACTACTACAAACCTCACTTCCACTGCACAGAGAAAAATGTCCTTCTGTGCAGAGGCAAATTTCCTTATGATTAAATTCTGAATCTCAAAGTCTATAAGGAAAATGATTAAAGACGTTGGCGTTAATTTGACAGCTATTTGTTATAATCCTAAAATCTAGAATCTAAAGTCTAAAATCTCAAATCTCTGTCCAAGATTTGACAGGGATAGGTTGATCCCATCTCATTCTGATAGCAATCACCATACAATATGACTTCTAGAGTATAGATATTAACAAATCAGTACAAACTACAATGCAAAATATATCTTTACCAATACTCTGTATTTTAAACAAATTCTCTATGAATATCAAAATTTTAAAACAAGCGTTAAGCAGAAATCAGAATGAAAATACAGTAATTTATTACTTACGTCTAGCCACAATTCCAGCAACAATTGGTATGTGGCTTTCACTTTCTCCTAATTTAGATCTCAGAAGAACAGTTAATTGATCATAGCAGGTAAAATAAATAACTGTGGCAGGAACTGCCATCACTCTGTTAGAAACACAAAAAGATTTGTACAACATTGTCAAAGGCTTAAGCATATTCTTATTATTAAATATAAGATAAAATCTTTCTATTTTATATAAGCTGAAAACCACAACAAATCAGCCATGAGATCAATTTTTTTTTTAATTTAAAAAATTATTAGTGTTTAACTTAGGCAACAAAAAGGTGTAAAGTAGGTATGTGCTCTCCAAAGGTTTATATTGTAGTTGGGAAGTTAAGTTACAGAGCACCCAGTCAGGTCATAAATAGGAAAAGACAAATGAGGACTTCTCTATCTCCTTGACTTACTCTGTTTCTGGTCTTCCTTCCCAACTACATTACGATAACATGAAAATCACTAAAGTTAAAAGTACAAGCACAATTGTAAAATTCTTTTGAACTGTGGACCATATACCATACCTATTTATAACTGAAAATAAATTACAATTAATGTCGCTGGAATTATATATACTAGAGTTTTGAGGAAATTCCAATGACTTATTCTTTTAAATGAAAATATTAAGAGGGAGTCATTAATTAAACACAAAGTTGCAGGTACTGTCATGTCATAAATATTAATGCAACAAAAAACCAGTCTGTTTATGGCCTAACCAAGGACATTAACAGACCACACATGGAAATGCCTAATGTTCTACGGTGAAGTGTGACGATGAGAGTGTAGGAATAAGACCGACTGCTGCTCTTGGATCTACCGCTAACTTTATAACCTCAGGCACTGTTTAGAATATATGCCTCAAAACTGACTAATGTGCTCTATAAAAAGATAGAAAGAAAGGAGGCAGAGAAAGTCAAGATATTATGGGATTTTTACATCCAGCCTTACTAGCTTGTCATGTTAATTCATATAATAGCTAGTTAGTAGAGAATTATAATTATCTGGAAAAGGAAAGTATACATAGCACAATACCTCTCATTATTTTAGTAAAATAAACAGTCAAATGAACACTAAATTCTTAATTTCTGAACATGAAAAAAAAAGTTATGCTTGTGCACCAAAGTGAACACAGCAGGCCTAGCTGCTCTAATCTGTATCTTCAGGAGGACCTATCTGCCTGCTTGACCTTTGGTCACCCCCAAGGAATTTAGCCCTTGGAATGTTCCCTGTAACAAGGTTTTTCTGTATGTCTGGAGCACTAAACCAGCTTGTCTAGGTTGGTTTGTGCAAATGATGTGATTTTTGGTAAACATCTGCTTGCTTTTTGGGGCGCTGGAGTTTTGGTAATCACAGCTGGTCACAAACAGAATGTGCCTATGTCATCAGCCCGCAATACAAGCCCTAGACTCAGACTCCAGGGCTGCATGAGACAGAAACACTGCGTGTGCTGCTGCAGCTCGGTGCTGGGAGAAGCAGCACACGCTCTGCAGTGTCACACTGGAGGGCTCAGGGTGCCTTTGCCTGGTCGACTCCTGTTGTGTCCTTTCCCCTTACTGATTCTGCTTCATTTCTTTTGCTGTAATAAACCACACGACATGATTATCACCTTCTTTAGGTCCTGTGAATCCTTCCAGCAAATCATCAAATATGTGGACAGCTGTGAGATTCACAAAAAAATACTCTAGAAAATGAAAAAGCACTAACATTAAAAATGCATGATGTTGTCCAACGAGGCTGATTATAAGGCAAAATAACAACCATCATTTAGTAAGAAAAATATTAAATTTCAACTTACAAGGTAGGAGGAAGGCCACTCCACAGGGATTTAATGCCCTCATTTCGAATGATTTTCAAGAAGGCATCCTAAAATTATAATAGAAAGAAGTGGTCAAAATATATACCTGAACCTTATATACAAAAAAGTTTGTAGTGATAATTGATTGGTAATTTGCTTCTTTCAAGCACTTATTTCTAAAATAAAAAGCTTCTCAGATTTATGTATGCCCATTCTTTAAAAAAAATAAAAAGAATTTTTCTCAACTTTCAAACACAAGTAAAGCATTTCTGGATGATACTTCCTGCTTACAGAATAAAATCTATATTACTCAGCTTGGGATTGTTCTACTTTAGGGCTTAGAAGCAATGTTTCCAAAGATTATTATAAAAAGGAAGTGGACGAATAGCAGAGATTAACTCTCCTGTCCAATTATGAAATCTGAGAAAATATTACTTAAACCCAATATCTGAAATCTCTGGAGAAGAACCAAAAGCAAGTAGAAACTATAGGGAAGCTTACTGTTGAAAGACAGAGTGCAGTGAGTGAGATTTGCAAATTTACAGCTTTTTGCCTGTGGGAGTTGCAAGGAAAAGCACATTTACTTGCTTGAGACGGCAAATATTAGAGTTTAGTCTGGTAGACTAATCAGAAAGTTACAAGGGGAATCGTAGGGAAAAAGCCTGCAGAGGACATAAGCCCCCAAATTTAGAGACAAAATCAGCCACAAAACGTGGCTCACCACTAAATTATGCAACCCCAGGAGAAGACAACAGAGTTCTGGCAGAAACAAACCAAAAAAACCCCAGCAACTAAAGGCTGGGCGGAAATTTCAGCTGCAGCCCACCACAATGGTGCCTGAGCGTGAAAGACTGAATCCAGCCAAAGTTAACTGCCTTCTAGAACAGAACCAACTCTTCAGAAGAATATAAAAAAATCCACAGTCTTTACAATGCATTCTTCATAATGTTCACTATCCAAACAAAATTCATTAGACATAAAAAGAAACAAGAAAATGTGCCCATACTCAAAGAAAAAGTAGTCAACAGAAACCAACACTGAGATGATTAAGACGATGCAATCAGCAGACAAGCACTCCAAAGCACCTATTATAAACACGTTCAAGAATTTAAAAGATGATGTATGCATAATGAATGGACAAATTTGTAATTTCAGCAAGGAAATAGTTACTATAAAGAAACTGCCAGGGCTTCCTGGGTGGCGCAATGGTTGAGAGTCTGCCTGCCGATGCAGGGGACGTGGAGTCGCGCCCCGGTCCGGGAAGATCCCACATGCCGCGGAGTGGCTGGGCCCATGAGCCATGGCCGCTGAGCCTGCGTGTCCGGAGCCTGTGCTCCACAATGGGAGAGACCACATCAGTGAGAGGCCTGCGTACCGCAAAAAAAAAAAAAAAAAAAAAAATGCGAAATGAAAATTCTAAACCTGAAACTAAAAATTCACTAAGTGGGCTTAACAGCAGAAAGGAGACATCAAGAAGTCATTGGAGTTGAAGACAGAACTTATTAAATTTGAAGAAGGAAGAGAAAAAGAATGAAGAAAAATGGGAATTTATTGGCAGTCCAGTGGTTAGGACTCTGCATTTTCACTGCCAAGGGCCCAGTTCAATTCCTGATCAGGGAACTATGATCCAGCAACCTGTGCAGCGTGGCCAAAAAAAGAGAATGAAGAAAAATTATCAGGGCCTCAGAGACCTGAGGGGAAATATCAAGTGGTATAACACAGGTTAATGTGGAGTCATAGAGGAAAGGAAACATAATAGAACAGGAAATTACCTGATAAAATGATGACCAAAAACTTTCCCCAATTAGTGAAAGATATCAGAGCCCCAAATCTCAAAAAAATCCCAACTGAATAAAAACAAACAGGGACTTCCCTGCTGGCGCAGTGGTTAAGAATCTGCCTGCCAATGCTGAGGACATGGGTTCGATCCCTGGTCCAGGAAGATCCCACATGCCATGGAACAACTAAGCCCGTGTGCCCCAACTACTGAGCCCGCGTGCCATTAACTACTGAAGCCCATGCACCTAGAGCACATGCTCCGCAACGAGAAGCCACCGCAATGAGAAGCCCACGCACCGCAACAAAGAGTAGCCCCCACTCGCCGCAACTAGAGAAAGCCCGCACACAGCAACAAAGACCTAACACACCCAAAAATAAATAAAATTAAAAATAAATTTTTAAAAAATGCTGTGAATTCAGAGCACGATAAAAAATTATTTAAAAAACCAAACCAAAACATACAAACAAAAAGCAAAATGACAAAATACATATAGGGAAAGGATGATAAATGAAGACTAACTTCTCATCAGACACATGAAATTTTGGCCAAAAGACAATGTAATGACATATTTAAGGTGCTGAAAAAGAAACTAAGCCAGAATTCTATATGCTGCCAAACACACTTCAAAAATGCTTTATAAAGACATTTCTGTAAGAACAAGAACTTAGAGACTGCACTGCCAAAATACCTTCACTAAAGAAATGCTGTAAAAAGTTCTTCAGGATAAAGGGTCATGATGGCACATTGTAACTACAATCTTCAGAAAGGCAGGAAGTACAAAAATGGTAAATAAGTGGTTACATGTAGAATATGTATTTCTCTTTTCTCTTTTTAACTATTTAAAAGACATAAGACTATTTAAATCAAAAATTCTAATTGTGAATTGTGGAATCTGTAAGGTAACAAGATGGACTATCAATGAAGCAATAGCACAAAGGAAGAGGTGGGAGTAAAGGATGTCAAGACTGTAAGGGGTCTGAGATTTCACCCTACTTCCTAGTTAGCTAGTCAGCCTGCCACGGTATCATGAGAGATGGTAAAGACAAAACTCTCTGGGGTGAGACAAAGTTTATTACTTGCGGCAGTAGCAGCAGAGTATCAGCATTTTGATGCCTGTTTCCTAAGCCCCAATTTCCACAGGGCAATGTGAAGAAGGATAGATGACACCCAGACACACAGTGGGACTGCATTACAGGAAAGGAAATCTGACCTTAGGGAATCTAAATCCTTTAGAATAGGAAGTAAGGATGCCACCCCCTTGCTCTAGAGGGAAGCACTGAATCTTCCAAGGTTATTCACTCTACAAACATCCTTGAAAAGATGGTCAGGAACAAAGGGCAGCCAATGCCATGCTGACAAGATATGAAGAAATGTGAAACACTTTTGAAGAACTGTCTCCCTAGAAATGGGAATAGAGAAATCAATGTAATATTATTAAAATTCAAATAATCCAAAAAAAGGCAAGAAATGAGGGAAAAAGGGAGCAGTTAAGGGAAAAAAAACCATACAGAGATAGTAGATTAACACCCAACCACATGAAAAATTATATTAAAGGACTAAATTTCCCAATTAAAAGCCACTATATCAACAGGGCTCCTGTAAAACAACAGACGATCACAGCTAAAAGAACTGCAGAAGTCTCAGATCCTATCTGAAGAGTCTCTAGGGTAAAAAAACAAGGCACAACTATATCACTGTCTTGGAGTAAAAGAATGGAAAAAGAGGCCATATAAACACTAATATGAGAAAGCTGAAAGGTGGCTATATTACATACAGATAAAAGACTTCAAGATAATGAACATTACCAGTGATAAAGAGATTTCACTATAATAAAAATGTATCAGAAAACATATCAAGTGAATGTTCCTAATGAGAGGTTCAAAACCCATGAAGCAAACCTGACAGAACTAAAAAAGAAAACAGACAAATCCTCAATCATAACTAAAGTTTATTATATCCTCTATCAGAGAATGATAGAATAATTTTAAAAATCTGTAAGAATTCAGAAGATCTAAATGAAGCATCAGCCACCCTGACCTAATGGTTTATAGAACACTATACCCAACAACTACAGAACACAGGTTTGAAAGTGCACTAGAAATAGTCACCAATGGGCTTCCCTGGTGGCGCAGTGGTTGAGAGTCCGCCTGCCGATGCAGGGGACACGGGTTCGTGCCCCAGTCCGGGAAGACCCCACATGCCGCAGAGCGGCTGGGCCCGTGAGCCATGGCCGCTGAGCCTGCGTGTCCGGAGCCTGTGCTCCGCAACGGGAGAGGCCACAACAGTGAGAGGCCTGCGTACCGCAAAAAAAAAAAAAAAAAAAAAGTCACCAAGAGAGATCATACGTAGGTCCATTAAACAAGACTCAATAAATTTCAAAAATCTGAAAACTTAGAGTATGTTCCTTTGACCACATTGGAATTAAGTTAGAAATCAGGAACAATAAGATATCTAGAAGAAAATCCAATATTTGGAAATTGAATATTGGACTTCTAAATAATCCATGGCCAAAAAAATTACAAAGGAAATTAGAAAATATTTCAACTGATTGATAATGGAAACACAACATCAAAATTTGTGGAACACGTCTAATTTAGTGCTTTGAAGGAAATTTACGGCATTAAATGCTGAGCTGAGAAAAGGCAGGCTTAAAATCAATAATCCATGTTTCCACCCAAGAAAGCAGAAGACAATGACCAAAATAAATCCAAAGAAGAATTCTGATTTCTGGTCCTATATGTAAAGAGCTTGGAAGTCGTCACTTCCGTCCTCACAACAAGAAAAAACCTGAACAAAATGAAAAATGAACAACTCCTCTTAGACTGGTCGGAGGATTGAGGTCACAGGTCAAACTGCTGCCTTGAACATTGGAGAGATGGACAGAAGATACAGAGACTCACTCACAGCTTAATAGAGTAGAAGCCCAAAGTAAGAAGCAGGACCAACAGGTAAACTTTATAATTGACAGATTGCTCAGTGTATACTAACTCGAGAATCAAAAACTCTGAGGAGGCTACTGTAGGAGGGTCCTTATGCTTTCATGAGTTTCAGTTCCATGAGCCCTACCATATTCTCACTGTTAGGATCAGAGAAAAAACCCCTCCTGTTTCCAGCAGGGTAAGGGGAAAAGTAACCATTTTTGAAATATGCCCCAAATCTTCATTCTCCTTAAAAAAAAATCTTACACTCAAGGGAAACTATTTTACTATCTGAGGAGTCTCCAGGAAAACCCAAAGACAACAGGCAAGACAAAAACTAGGACAGTAGAGGAAATTTTAGCCTCTGACAACACAGCTATAACAAGAAATAAACACAGCCTAATGTCTAGCCAGATAAAGCTCACATTAAAGGTCTATCTACCTCAGTCTTTTAACCAAATACATCATGTCCAGCTTCCAACGAAAAGAATTACAAAGCATGCTAAAAGGCAAAATATATCGTCTGAAGAAACAAACGAAGCATCAGAACCAGATTCAGATATGGCAGAGATTTTGGAAGGATCAGACTGGGGATTTTTAAATAACAATGGTGAATATGCTAAGGGTTCTTACAGTGGTATCAGAGAAGGAGTAGTGGAGAATCAGGACTTTTACCATCACTTGACAGTAATGAGACTACCCCCCAACCAGTGGCAGTGGAAATCACAAGGAGAGTCAGAAATTCCACGCCCACTATCTTAGTCTGTTAAGGCTGCTAAACAAAACACCACAGACTGGATAGCTTATGAACCACCTAAATTTATTTCTCACAGTTCTCAAGGCTGGAAGTCCAAGATCAGGGTGCTGGCAAGGTCAAATGAGGGTCCTCTTCTGGATCTCAGACTTCTCACTGTGTCCTCACAAGGCAGAAGGGGGAAGGGAGCTCTCTGAGGTCTCTTTACTAAGGGCATTAATCTCATGAGGTCTCTGCCCTCATGGCCTAATCAACTCCCAAAGGCTCCACCTCCTAAAACAACTGCATCAGGCATAAGGATTTCAGCATATGAATTTGCGGGGGGGGAGGGACACAAACATTCAGACCATACTGTCAAACAGCAAAGAGCCCTCTCCCACACCCTATGTATCAGTGGAGGCTGAGTGAGGAACCTGGACTTCAGTTCTGCCCAGACATAACAGGGTGGCACCCCTCTTCCTCTGAGTTAACAGTGTCAAAAAGGCCAGTTAAAATAGAATGTTTAAATGAGATTCAGAGTTGCATAACATAATACTCAAAATTTCCTGGTTTCAGTAAAAAAGAAAAAATCATTTGTCATTTTAAGAAGCAGGAAGAGGGAATTCCCTGGCGGTCCAGTGGTTAGGACTTGGCGCTCTCAGTGCCAGGGGCCCGGGTTCGATCCCTGGTTGGGGAAATAAGATACCGCAAGCCACACAGCGTGGCAAATAAATAAATAAATAAGCAGGAAGATGTCAGACTGAATGAAAAGAGACAATAAACAGATACCAACACTGAGACTGACAGAAATTAGAATTACCTGACAAAGATTTTAAAACAGTCAACATATGAATCACTGAATGATCACTTACAAACATGTCTGAAACTAATGAAAAATTAGAAAGCCTCAGCAAAGGAATATATACACAAAAACCTATAAGTCAAAATGGCGTCTTACAACTGGCACCACAGAAATACAAAGGATCATAATAGATTACTATGAACAACTATATGCCGTAAAATGGATGACCAAGAAAAAAAATGGAAAAATTCCTAAATGTACACTCTCCAAACACTGAACCAGGAAGAAATAGAAAATACAAACAGATGAAATGCCAGTAATGAAACTGAATCAGTAATTTAAAAACTCCCAACAGGGCTTCCCTGGTGGCGCAGTGGTTGAGAGTTCGCCTGCCGTTGCAGGGGACACGGGTTCGTGCCCTGATTCGGGAGGATCCCACGTGCCGCGGAGCGGCTGGGCCCGTGAGCCATGGCCACTGAGCCTGCGCGTCCGGAGCCTGTGCTCCGCAATGGGAGAGGCCACGGCAGTGAGATGCCCACGTACCGCAAAACAAAAACAAAAACAAAAAAAAACTTCCAACAAACAAAAGTCCAGGACCAGATGGCTTCACAAGTAAATTCTACCAAACACTTAGAGAAGAGTTAACACCTATCCTTCCAAAACTATTCCAAAAAATTGCAGAGGAAGGAACACTTCTGAACTCATTCTATGAGGCCAGCATTGCCCTGATACCAAAATCAGACAAAGATCACACCAAAAAAGAAAATGACAGGCCAATATCACTGATGACATAGATGCAAAAATCCTCAATGAAGTATGAGCAAACCGAATTCAACAATATGATAAACAATGATCAAAAGGGATCATACACCAGGTTCGAGTGGGACTTATCCCAGGGATGCGAGGATGGTTCAATATCCATAAATCAATCAATGATACACCACATTAACAAACTGAAGAATAAAATCCATATGATCATCTCTACAGATGCAGAAAAAGGTTCTGAAAAAATTCAACATTCATTCATGATAAAAACTCTCAACAAAGTGGGTATATGGTTATAGAGGGAGCATACCTCAACATAATAAAAGCCATATACAACAAGACCACAGCTAGCATCATATTCAACAGTTAAAAGCTGAAACCGGGCTTCCCTGGTGGCGCAGTGGTTGAGAGTCCGCCTGCCGATGCACGGGACGCAGGTTCTTCCCGGTCTGGGAAGATCCCACATGCCGCGGAGCGGCTGGGAGCGTGAGCCATGGCCGCTGAGTCTGCGCGTCCGGAGCCTGTGCTCCGCAACGTACGGCAAAAAAAAAAAAAAAAAAAAAAAAAAGCTGAAACCACTTCCTCTAATATCAGGAACAAGACAAGGATGCCCACTCTTACCACTTTTATTCACTATAGTTTATTCAACATAGTTTTGGAAGTCCTAGCCACAGCAGTCAGAGAAGAAGAAAATAAAAGGAATCCAAATTGGAAAGGAAGAAGTAAAACTGTCACTGTTTGCAGATGACATGATACTATACATAGTAAATCCTAAAGATGCCATTAGAAAAATACTAGAGCTCCTCAATGAATTTGGTAAAATTGCAAGATACTAAGTTAATATACAGAAATCTGTTGCATTTCTATACACTAACAAGCTATCAGAAAGGGAAATTAAGGAAATAATCCCATTCACAATCACATCAAAAAGGATAAAATACCTAGGAATAAATCTAAGGAGGTAAAATACTGAACTCAGAAAATTATAAGAAATTGAAGATGACACAAACAGATGTTCTTGGATTGGAAGAATTAATACTGTTGGGACTTCCCTGGTGGTGCAGTGGTTAAGAATCCACCTGCCAATGCAGGGGACACGGGTTCGATCCCTGGACCAGGAAGATCCCACATGCCGTGGAGCAACTAAACCCGTGCGCCACAACTACTGAGCCTGCACTCCAGAGCCCACGAGCCACAACTACTGAGCCTGAGTGCCACAACTACTGAAGCCCGTGCACCTAGAGCCCATGCTCCACAACAAAGAGAAGCCACCGCAATGAGAAGCCTGCACACTGCAATGAAGAATAGCCCCCTCTCACCGCAACTGGAGAAAAAGCCCTTGCATAGCAACGAAGACCCAATGCAGCCCAAAATAAAAGAAAAATAAAATAAATTAAAAAAAAAAGAATATTGTTAAAATTATCATACTACTGAAGGTAATCTACAGATTCAATGCAATACCTATCACAATACCAATGGCATTTTTCACAGAACTAGAACAAATAATTCTAAAATTTGTATGGAAACACAAAAGACCCTGAATCGTCAAAACAATCTTGAGAAAGAACAACAAAGCTGTAGGTATCATTGTCCCTGATTCCAAACATATTATAAAGCTACAGTAATCAAAACAATATGGTACTGGCACAAAAACAGACACACAGATCAATGGAACAGAAGAGAGAGCCCAGGAATAAAACCACACACTTATATGGGCAATTAATCTATAATAAAGGAGGCAAGAATATACAATGAGGAAAAGACAGCCTCTTCAATAAACAGTGTTGGGAAAACTGGACAGCTACATGCAAAAGAATCAAACTGGACTACTCTCTCACACCATGCACAAAAATAAATTCAGGGACTTCCCTGGTGATACAGTGGTTAAGAATCTGCCTGCCGGGCTTCCCTGGTGGCGCAGTGGTTGAGAGTCCACCTGCCGATGCAGGGGACATGGGTTCATGCCCTGGTCCGGGAAGATCCCACATGCCACGGAGCGGCCAGGCCCGTGAGCCATGGCCGCTGAGCCTGTGCATCCGGAGCCTGTTCTCCGCAATGGGAGAGGCCACAGCAGTGAGAAGTCCGCATACCGCAACAACAACAAAAAACCGGCTTCCAATGCATGGGACACAGGTTCAATCCCTGCTCCAGGAAGATCCCACATGCCACAGAGCAACAAAGCCTGTGCACAACTACTGAGCCTGTGCTCTAGAGCCTGCGAGCCACAACTACTAAGCCCGCTTGCCACAACTACTGAAACCCGTACGCCTACAGCCCGTGCTCCACAATAAGAAAAGCCACCTCAGTGAGAAATGAGAAGCTCATGAAAGCCCACATGCAGCAACGAAGACTCAACACAGCTAAAAATTAATTAATTTAAAAAAATTAAAATGGATTAAAGACTTAAACTTAAGACCTGAAGGCAAAAATCTTAATAGAAAAAAACATAGGCAGGGGATTTCCCTGGTGGGGCAGTGGGTAAGACTCTGTGCTCCCAATGCATGGGGCCTGGGTTCAATCCCTGGTCAGGGAACTAGATCCCACATGCATGCCGCAACTAAGAGTTCCCATGCCACAACTAAGAAGTCTGCATGCCATAACTAAGAAGCCCACATGCCACAACTAAGAGTCCACATGATGGACTTCCCTGGTGGCGCAGTGGTTGAGAGGCCGCCTGCCGATGCAGGGGACGCGGGTTCGTGCCCCGGTCCGGGAAGATCCCACATGCCGCGGAGCGGCTGGGCCCATGAGCCATGGCCGCTGAGGCTGCGCGTCCGGAGCCTGTGCTCCACGACAGCAGAGGCCACAACAGTGAGAGGCCCGCATACTGCAAAAAAAAAAAAACACTTTAAATAGAAGTACCACGTGACCCAGCAATTCCACTCGTGGGTATGTATACAAAGAAAACAAAAATACTAATTCAAAAAGGTATATGCACCCTATGTTCACTGAAGCATTATTTACAATAAGCAAGATATGAAAGCAACGTAAATAGATGAATGGGTAAAGAAAATGTGAGATACAGATACCTATCTATTGATAGGTCGATAGATAGATAGATAGATAATGGACTATTACTCAGCCATTGAAAAGAATGAAATATTGCCATGTGTGACAACATGGATGGACCAAGAGGGTATTATGCTAATTGAAATAAGTTAGAGAAAGACAAACACTGTATCATTTCCCTTATATGTGGAATCTAAAAAAACAAATGAACAAACATAACGAAACAGAAACAGAGTTACAGATACAGACAACAAACAGGTGGTTGCCAGAGGGGAGGGGGAGGAGAGAGAGGAAAGAAATAGGTGAGGGAGATTAAGAGGTATAAACTTCCAGTTACAAAGTAAAGGATTCAAGGGGATGAAATGTATCTTGTGAGGAATACAGTCAATACCTATGTAATATTTTTACACGGTGACGTAACTAGAATTATCATGGTAATCATTTTGATATGCATAGAAATATATCAAATCACTATGTTGTGTAACAGGAACATAGTATTGTAGGTTAATTATACTTCAAAAACAAACTCATAAAAAAGAGATGATTTTTCCTAGCAGACATTAAAATCTTTTGTTTGTTTGTTTAAAAACAAGCTCTGGCCAGTTTTATTAAAGAAAATTTGTGCATGATTTACCTTTCAAAAAAAAAAGAGATGAGATTTGTGGTTACCAGAGTTGGGGGGTGGGGGGAAGGGAGAATTGGATGAAGGTCAAAAGGTACAAACTTCCAGTTATAAGATAAATAAGTACTAATAAATGATGTACAACATGATAAAGATAATGAACATGGCTGTATGTTATACACCGAAGTTGTTAAGAGAGTAAATCCTAAGAGTTCTCATCACAAAAAATTTTTTTTCTGTTTCTTTAATTTTGTATCTGTGAGATGGTGGATGGTAATTATTCTGGAAATCATTTCATGATGTATGTAAGTCAAATCATTATGCTGTACACCGTAGACTTATACAGTGCTGTATGTCAATTATATCTAGAAGAAAAAACAGACTGGAGCACTCAGCACAGTAAATATGTCATTTCTCTCCAAATAAGACATACAGGTTTAACACAATTCCTATAAAAATCTCATCAAGATTTTTTGTAGGTATATACAAGATTATTCTAAAATTTATATGGAAAGACAAAGAAACTTTGGAAATAGATAAAACAACTTTCAAAAAGAAAAATAAGAATAAAGTGGGAGGAATCAGTTTACCTGATTTCAGGACTTATTCTATAGCTACACTAAGACCGTGTGGTATTGATGTAGGTAACAGACAAATGTTACAGAATAAACAACCTAGAAATAGATCCACACGATACGCCCAAGTGATTTCTGACAATGTGCAAAAGCATCTTAATGGAGGAAAGATAGCCTTTTCAACAAACGCAACTGGACAACCACATGCTAAAAAACCAAAAAGGATCAAACTTCAACCTCAAACCCATACATTATATAAGAATGACTCAAAATGGATCAAGGACTTTAAAAACAGGAGAAGAATCTTCAGATCTTAGGGTAAATAAAGAATTCTTAGATTTGACACCAAAAGCATGATCTATAAAGAAAAAATTGACAAATTGGACTTCATCAAAATTAATAACTTTTACTCCATGAAAGACCCTGTTTAAGGGTATAAGAAGGGAAGTTAGAGTGGGAAGGAATGTTTAGTAATCACACATTCAACAAAGGACTCGTATCTAGATAGTATAAGGAGCATTTAAAACTTAACAGTAAAAATACGAACAGTTAAATTAGAAAATGGGCAAAAGACATGAAGAGCCATTTCACTGAAGAGGATATACTGATGGCTAAAAAACATATGAATAGGTTTTCAACATCACTAACCACCAGGGAAATGTAAATTAAAACCACAATGAGATACTACTACACACCTATCGTAATTGCTAAAATAAAAATAGTGACAACACCAAATGCTCGTGAGGTTGTGGAGAAATTAGATCAGTCATACATTGCCACTGGGAATGTAAAATGGTCCTACCAGTCTCGTAAACAGGTTGGCAGTTTCTTAAACCTTAAACATGCAACTACCATATGACCCAACAACTGCACTCATGGACATTTACCCCAGAGAAATGAAGACTAACACTGATATTATGATTAATAATAAGAAATATACATTTTGGCCTTAATCCATGGTTCCTGGCACACAGCTCCAAAACTCTTATAATTTCCTAATTAATACAGAGCAAAGGAAGCATCTTTTGTTGATAATTTTTGGTCTTTTGTTCTCAGTCCTGAAATAGCTCCAGAAGATAAGAGGTGAAAGTAGCGTCTTTTGTTATTCACAACAAGCCTCTTTCAACTACACCTAAATTTATGTTAATGAGGTGATTTTTGGAAAGGCCCTAGAGAACCAAAGGATGGGGGCTGGTTGCCAGGAGGAACCAACCACTTGATTAGAAGGCTGGAACTTTTAGTCCCAGTCCCCAACCTCAGGGGTTCTGGGAAGGGAGGCAGAACTGGAGGTTTAGTCAGTCACCAAGGGCCAGTGATTTGATCAATCGTGTCTATGTAATGAAGCCTCCATAAAAATCTCTAAAGAATGGCATTTGGAAGCTTCCAGGCTGGTGAACACAGGGAGGTGCTGGGAGAGTGACACACCTGGAGTGGACATGGAAGCTCCACACCCCTTCCCCCAAGTCTTGCCCTGTGCATCTCTCTGTCTGACTGTACCTGAGTTGTATCCTTTCATAATAAACTAGTAATCTAGTAAGTAAACTGTTTTCCTGAGTTCTGTGAGCTGTTCTAGCAAATTACTGAACCCAAGAGGAGACCTTGGGAACCTCTGATTTACAGCCAGTCATTCAGAAACATAGGTGACAACCTGGACTTGGGAGTGGCATCTGAAGTGGGAGCAGTCTTGCGGGACCTGACACTAACTCCAGGTAGATGGTGTCAGAATTGAGTTAAATTGTAGAATACCCAGTTTGTGAACCCTGGAGAGTTGCTCGGTATGGGGGAAAAAACCCACATATCGGTTCAGAAGTGTTCTAAGTAGAGTGTTCAGAGAAAAAACGTGAGTTTTTTCTTACACTTACTTTCACACAAAAACCTGTGAATGAATGTATGTATCAGTTTTATTCAGAGCCAAAAACTGGAAACCACTCAGAAAACCAACTGTGGTACACATCCATACCATGTAATACTAGTGAGTAATAAAAAGGAACAAACTATTGATACATTAAACAATTTGAATGAATCTTCAGATAATTAAGGGAAAAGTGCCAAACCCAAAATGTTCTGTTATTTCATTTATGTAACATTCTTAAAGTGACAAAATTATATAAATAGAAAACAGATTAGTGATTGCCAGGAGTTAAGAAGTAGATGTAGCTATAAAAGGGAAATAGGAAGGATCCTTGCTGTGATGGAATTGTCTGTATCCTCACTGTATCAATGTCAATATCCTGTGGTCTACTGTACTCATCCTGTCACCTGTTACCACTGGGGGAAACTGGAAAAAGGGTACATAGGGTCTGTCTGTATATTTTTCTTAAAATTGTATATGATCTACAAGTATCTCAAAATAAAAAAGTTTAAAAAAACCCACTCCCTAAGCATAAACGGATGAAAATAAAGTTAGCAAAGAATTAAAAGCAAAAAAAGCACTTTCCCTTTCCTGCTTCAATGTCTACTTTTTAACTGTGGGTAAGTGTGCCAACTACCTGATGGACATTTT
This sequence comes from Lagenorhynchus albirostris, assembly GCF_949774975.1. Lineage (NCBI taxonomy): Eukaryota > Metazoa > Chordata > Mammalia > Artiodactyla > Delphinidae > Lagenorhynchus > Lagenorhynchus albirostris. The sequence goes on along the minus strand of NC_083102.1, from coordinate 75,409,722 downwards.
ACTCTCCTGTAATCGTTAAATATTTCATATATAAGAGTAAATATTAGAATAGAAAACATACTGTGATTATAAATAATATAATCTCTTTACCAATGTTCCCTGGAAACGTCCTGGCTTCTTATACCATGCTTTGTTGCCTTCCTCGTCACAGACACATAGATGATCCATAAGTCCATTACTATATAAGAAACATTTTCCTAAGAAAGAAGATTCTAACAGTCAGTGATTATTTCACAAAACTGTATTATTTTTACATATGAACAAAATGAAAGTACGATGAGCAGGCTACACAAAGACATAACTTTGTCTTCACCTTTTAGGATGAAACATAAATAATTTGACTTGCTTAATGACATAGCACTGGGCTCTAAACTCACAGTGGTGAAAAGCAATTGAGTAAATTAGTGGATTATGTTTTCAGAACTGCAGTCAGCAAATGCACATGGAAATAAATTCTTTTCGGTTATCTGAGGGAGCGGAGAGGGAAGACAGAGGAGAAAACCTGTTTTGAAAAGACAGCATGGGTGTACGTCTTCTCTATTTGACCAGAAGAAAACCCTGTGGTATGTAAGGGCAATTCAGACAAAAATATATTATGAAATCTAATGTATATCTGAAAGTTGCTAAGAGAGTAGATCTTAAAAGATCTCATTACATGGAAAAAAATTTATTAACTATGTGAGGTCATGAAAGTTGACTAAATTTATTGTGGTAATCATTTTTCAATATATACATATATGAAATCATTACAGTGTACACCTAAAACTAATACAATGTTATACATCAATTGAAAAAAGACTATGAAAAAATGTTTTTCTCAACCAGTGTAAATAATGCTGTGCTTTGTCCCTTTCTCTGTATTTATACTGCTCAATCTAGACATTTGTCAGCTCCCTCTTAACTGACTACAACTTTCTCTAATAACAATCCTTCCCATTATTGGATTCATTCTTGCTGCCAAAACTGTCTTCTCTATTCTACCATATATAATTCTGTCAATTTCATAATACATTAGTCTAACTTTAATGTACAGGAAACCACTTTACTTTTCAGTCTCTTCCTACAACCCATCTATCCTCTCATCCACCTGAAACAAAGCTAGCTTTCTCACAGTCTGTTTTCTGCTATTTAAACATGTTTGAAACAGCATTATCTTTATAAAACCGCAAAATATTGATCAAGGAATCACTATTTTTGCCCATCTAATAAAAACATATAACTACTCTTTCTTCTCAAAGTCCACATAAGCTATAATGTCCAGCAATTAACCAAGCTGCCTGGTAAAATAATGACTTTCCTATCACTATTCAAGCAACAATTAGATGACTGTTGGATGAATACTGTAGGATGAGCACAGCTCTTGGACTAAAGTAGGAAGCTAGATTCTAAGATGCCTTACAAGTTTAATTCTGTTCTTACTTGTGAGGCACATACTCAAATATAAAATTGTCCTCTGCTTTAATCAGTAGGTTCACGAAAGTGTTATATGTTTTATATACACATATACACAGGCAGTTGACCCTTGAACAACACAGGTTTGAACTGTGAAGGTCTACTTATGCAGATTTTTTTCAATAGTAAATACTGCAGTACTAGACAGTCTGTAGTTGGTTGAATCCAAGGATGAGGAACTGCAAAAACACAGGAACTGTGGACACTGAGGGCCAACTATAAATTACAGGCAGACAACTACGTGGACAGTGGGCAGTGTTAACCCCCTCATTGTTCAAGGGTCAACTGTATTTGTTTTCTGCCTAGACCTCATCATGTACAACTAAGAAATGAGAAAATGTTTCTGCATGAGGATAAAGGCATCAATTTTTAAAAACTAACAAAAAGAATATTATTCAAACAAAAAAGAATACAGCGACATTTAAAAATCTAACATAATGTTTTCAGGATAAGCAGAACACATACCTTTGGAGAATGGGTTGTTTTGGGCTTGGAGTCGAATTTTAACAACATCAAAGGGTGTCACTATGAAGATACATAAATCTCAATTAACAAGTGATACCTATAAATTGTACAGACATTTGTCCAAAGAACACAAAATACACTGAATGATACCTTTCCTCGTGACTACACAATGGGTAAGATTATTTATCTTAAAGTGGTTTTGAGTGTTAACATTCTAATTTCTTGCCCTTGAATTTTATTTAGAGTACCAGTGAGAAAATGTAATTAGTCCTCTCACAAGTACTAAACTCTCATTTATAATATTTCTACAACTATAATTCCATTAGCATTAAAACTAAAATACTAGTATTTATAAGAAAATATGTTATCTAAGGTAAAGAATGAAAGTTCCAAAAGTCCATTTAAATATTTGAGAATAACTTTGTATTATAAGTAATCAATAATCAAACAATATAAGTCTTCCTATTCTGTTAAATTCACCTATATCAAACAAAAACTATAGATAATGCAAATTTGAGTAAGCTAGTCATAAATCATCCTTCCTACCACATTGTGTAACTCCATTTGGGAACAGTGAAGCAAAGGAGAATGGTTTTAATTTGCAGGCTGTATTTCCTCGTCTGAGAATGAAGAAGTCACATTAGAAGATCTCTAAAGCCTTTACAACCCTAGCATTCTGACCTAAAGACACTACATTCTAAAGCAATTAGTTTACATTTTTTCTAATCATCTGCTATCTTATTTAAATAAACTAGCCAAGTTAAAGTCATTAAAATGCTAAACTGTCACCTAACTATGTCATTTGGCTGTGTCTACAAGAAATTCATTAAAAAAGACATAAAACTGTGGTCCAGAGGAATTTAAGCAATTCACTGTTACTAAAGCAAAGTAAAATATAATTTGAATTTGTTGCCACTATAAGGTGTCCAATTTCTGTATTTTTCATTATGCTAATATTTTATTCCATCTTCTTACTGTCTTAAAAAATGGATAATAGAGTCATAAAAGTTTAATATTGATAGGGACCTCAAAGAACTCCTCATCTAAGCTCCTAATTTTAGAGATGGAAAATTAATTTCAAAGAGAATAAGGACTATCCCAACGTGCATTCACCCTGAGAATGGCAAAGCAAGGACTAAAATTCTAGTCTCTTGGTTCTCTGTCCAGGGTTCTTTTCATGTTATCATGATGAAGCATGAATGATAATATTATCATTATTTCACAGATGGTAAAACTCAAATGGAATCAATGATTCATTCAGTTACATGATCTACATATTATTTTACCCATCAGTGATGTCAGTATAGCTCCAGTACAAGAGGCAATCATTTGTTGAAGAGGAGTCACTTTGATAATTGGTGGTCCCGCTGCTTCAGGATCCATATTTTTAACTAATAGAAGAAAAATCTGTTAAAGAAAAGCAAGATGTAAAATAAAAGTGTAATAGAAAATGCCCTTAAAAGCAACAGCTAAGAGTTAAATAAACTATAAAAACAATAACCAGTATTACTATCAAAGCACATGTTGTTGGACTTCCCTGGTGGCGCAGTGGTTAAGAATCCGCCTGCCAATGCAGGGGACACGGGTTCGAGCCCTGGTCCAGGAAGATCCCACATTCTGCAGAGCAACTAAACCTCTGCGCCACAACTACTAAGCCTGTGCTCTAGAGCCCGTGAGCCACAACTAATGACCCCATGTGCCACAACTACTGAAGCCTGCACGCCTAGAGCCCGTGCTCTGCAACAAGAGAAGCCACCGCAATGAGAAGCCCATGCACCACAATGAAGAGTAGCTCCCACTAGCCACAACTAGAGAAAGCCCATGCACAGCAACGAAGACCCAATGCAGCCAAAACTAAATAAGTAAATTTACTTAAAAAAAAAAAAAAAAAAGCACATGTTGTTGACCACTATCAGAAGTAAACATGTAAGTTCTATACCCCAAGGCACTAAACAATCATCATTAATAGAACATGTTCTCTATTTTCCAAAAATGGTAATGTACTTCAGCTAAGCTATGTGAGCAGCATCACATTTGAAAGACAATTAATAGATCATTAAGAAAATGGACTCTGGCCATGTAAAAGAATGAAAGCAGCTGACCAACAAGGCTCAAAATCTGAATTTAGCCTCAAAAGAACTACTCAGGTACTCGAACCTAGTACAGAATTATCAGCAAATATAGCACTATTTTTACTGCATATCAAACACTGTTGCAAAGGTACAAAATAAAATCAAAAACATAACCTTTGTAAGAAGCGTTATCTTAGAAAACTTTAATGAGAAAAGCAACATATATACTCTGTTGAAAAACTCAGTTAACACAAAAGAATACAAAAATCACTTAGAAACTTATTTTTAAAAAATAACCACCTGGGGCTTCCCTAGTGGCACAGTGGTTAAGAATCCGCCTGCCAATGGAGGGGACACCAATTCGATCCCTGGTCCGGGAAGATCCCACATGCCACGGAGCAACTAAGCCCGTGCACCACAACTACTGAGCCTGCGCTCTAGAGCCTGCGTGCCACAACTACTGAAGCCCGCGTGCCTAGAGCCCGTGCTCCGCAATAAGAGAAGCCACTGCAATGAGAAGCCCCCGCTCTGCAATGAAGAGTAGCCCCCGCTCACCGCAACTAGTGAAAGCCCACAAGCAGCAACGAAGACCCAACGCAGCCAAAAATAAATAAATTTAAAAAATAAAAAATAACCACTCATGGCATGGCCAAAAAAATAAAATAAAACAAGTTTTTTTTAAAAAAAGGGGATTCCCTGGCAGGCCAGTGGTTCAGACTCCATGCTTCCACTGCTAAGGGCCCAGGTTCGATCCCTGGTCCAGGAACTAAGATCCCACAAGCCGCACGGTGCAGCCAAAAAAATAAAACAAATGAAAAAGTAACCACTGGCAACATACAGTATCACCTTTCCAAATGTCTATGTGCATAAAAATACATATATGTATATGTATACACACACGAAGATTACATCTAACTAATCAATTACGTACAAACATTCGTATTATCTGTGTATATGTATTCCTGTATCTGTGTACAAGCACCTTTTTTGAAAGACAAAATAGATTACTACTACTCATATTGTTTAGTAGCCAGCTTTAACACTTAAAAATGTATTACAAACATGCCAATAAATAGATTTACATTATCATTTTTAATGCTTACATGGTTTTTAATTATATTTATTTAGTCATCCTCATATTCTTATTTAGGCTACTGCCAATTTATCATTAATTCATTAATTTCATAAACTCTCATATAAATATCCTTATACATACATCTTACTGTAGTGTTCCTACGATTACTATAGAAAAAAAAGTAAGATTGCTAGGCTAAGCTAAAAACTTGAGACAAATTGCCAAAATGCTTTCCAGAAAGATTGGACCAACTTATACTTCCATATTGGCAATAAATGAGTTCCTATTAGCCCATAAACTCACCAAACGCCCTCTCATATTACATATCATTTATTTTTTCTAAACCATTTGCAAGTAGATTGCCATACATCACACCCCTTTCATCCTAAATACCTCAGAATATTCCTATATAATCAAGGTACAATTATCAAATTGAGGAAACAACGTTGACAGTACTCTACAGTTCATTTTCCAATTTTGTCAATTATCCCAATAATGACCTTTATAAAAATGAATGGTAGTTGTATTGTTTATTTTTTTATTTCTTTATTTTATTTTATTTTTGGCTGCGTTGGGTCTTCGTTGCTGTGCACGGGCTTTCTCTGGTTGGGGCGAGCGGGGGGCTACTCTTAGCTGCAGTGCACAGGCTTCTCACTGCAGTGGCTTCTCTGTTACGGAGCACAGACCCTAGGCATGCGGGCTTCAGTAGTTGTGGCACATGGGCTCAGTAGTTGTGGCTCACGGGCTCTAGAGTGCAGGCTCAGTAGTTGTGGCGCATGGGCTTAGTTGCTCCGTGGCATGTGGGATCTTCCCGGACCAGGGCTCGAACCCACGTCCCCTGCACTGGCAGGCGGACTCTTAACCACTGCGCCACCAGGGAAGCCCCGTATTGTTTCTTTAGACTTTTATTATTTACCTACCTGGTTTAAGTCTTTTCCTCAACTCTATGCTCCAATATTTTGTTTGTAACATCAGTAGCTGAAAATCTGTAGTGAAAAAAGAAAGTAACTGTCTTATCTTTTCAGACAGGAATGGGATAACAAGCCTAAAGGAAAGGAGTATATAAAAACTTTAAAACACAAATCAGCAAATATTGATTAACTATTATTTTTTAAATATTTCTATTAAGTGCTTTGAGGAATATGAAGAGCACTCCACAAATGTTATCATTAGAGTTATGAAAGTATTTTCACAAAAATATCTTCATATTTTCCCAGTAAATATACTCTGCTTTAAAAACAATTCTAAACCTGAACATACGGGCCCATCTTAGTTTCAAGAGAAGCTGAACAACCAGATTTTGTGACACTTACAGGAAATTCAGAGACTAAAGTAACATGGTAAAGCTTGCCACAAAATATAGGAGAAGGTGTAATACTCTGGTCTACAGGACTACTGTCTTAGTTTCTTCAACAGGTGAAAGTAGGGTGGGAAAAAAGGTGGCAGGGGAGGTATAACTATTCTAGAATAAAGGAATCCAACCAAATGCATCCTGGTTTGAAAAAACGAACTTTAAGAAGCCAGTCTGAAAGTAACTAAAGAAATCTGAACATGGGCTGGATATCAGATAATATTTTTAAATTTTGATTTTGTTAGTGAGATGTTATTACGGTTACGTAGAAAGTGTCTTTTTTTTTAAAAAGGTTCATACTGACGTATTAAGGGCTGAAATGTTATGATAGCTGTAGTTTATAATAATTCAGAAAAAATATATTATAATGTTAATTATCTGTTAAATCTAGGTGTTAAGTATTTCACTCTTCTGAATTTTTCTGTATATGGGAAAATTCGCACAATAAATTTTTTTTTTAATTCCTGAAATGTATGTAGAACCTTCAAATCTAAGCACCTACTTCTAACATTTGAACACAGGTCTTTTAAGTGGAAAAATAACACACATATGCTACAATACAGGTATATGCCTCCTCCAAAAAGGTAAGAAGACCTACAGTGCTTTATTTTGGCACCATCCTAGCAAAGTTGGCAACCTGAATATTCTCACCTTAAATTAAGGACAGAAAAATTGACATATTTCTAGCAGTTATTTAGGATGTAAGGGGAAAAATCCAAAAATTAGATGTAACTTTTTAGAACCAAAAATTAAGGTTATTTGAACTTTTATTTCTTAACATATATATATTTCAGAAAAATGTCATATCAACAATCTCTGAAGATCATAACATGAATCTACTTATGAGATCTGAAAAATTAGTCTCCTTTTCAAAATATTGTGGGTCAAATGGATAACATACCCAAAGATACAGTAAATATGAAGAAAAAGTGGCAAGTTATATATATATAATCTTAGTGGAATGTCTAGAACTCAAAATGTATTCTCCAGTGCTTTAAATTCCCTCCAGTCCAGGGGGACTTCCCTGGTGGTCCAGTGGTTAAGAATCCATCTTGCAATGCAGAGGACGCCGGTTCGATCCCTGGCTGGGTATTAAGATCCCACAGCTACTGAGCCCGCGCACTGCAACTACAGAGCCCACGCACCACAACTAGAGAGAAGCCCGCACGCCACAACGAAAGATCCCGCGTGCCGCAACTAGGACCCAATGCAGCCAAAAAATAAATAAATATTAAGTAAATAAATTCCCTCCAGTCCAATCAACCTACTTATCTTTTTTCTTTGTATCCACTCTTTTATGGGCAGGTACCATCCCTTTTTTAGGGAGCACACGGACTAGTAAGAAAGATGACTTTAACATTAATATCTCCTTTAACTTTGTGAGTCATAAACAAATCTTCTAGAAGAATACCTTCCTTGCTCAACTATACAAAATTCCTATACAACTATACAAAATTCCTCTTTTCTATACTTTTTCTGCATTCTGTACTCTACTTAAGTTAATATTAATGACTTGCTATACCTGGCCAAGGTGGACTTCAAATATAAATGGCAAACATTCTTAACATGAAAAATCAATGAGCCCCTGTTGGGGGAAGAAAGCTACCTGATGACAAAATCTACTCAATCAAGCGATGAATGGAGATGCTTTAGTAAAAGGATTAGAGCAATATCCAAGTCAGAAAATAGTACATCAATATATACTTAGTATCATCAGAACTTTAAATTTTTTCCATCAAATGTGTGTTAAATGCTATCTTATTATAGTTTTATGTTCCCTGATCATTAACGATGCTGAACATCTCTTCATATTATTACCAGTATGTATTGCCTCTTCTGTACTATGTCCATTCATATCTTTTGTCCATTTTTCTCCTGGGGCATTTACTTCTTTTTATTGGTTTGAGGAACTTTTTATTCTTAGTACAAATTATTTGTAGGCTGTGTGAACTGTCTCTTCTCAGAGTCTATGATTTACTTTTCCTCTTTCTTTAAAGTATCTTTTGATAAAGTTCGTAATTATTTTTTGTGGTTAAAAAAAAACACAACATGAAGTCTACCTTCTTAACAAAATTTTAAGTGTACAGTACAGCACTGTTAACTATATGCACATTGTTTTACAGAAGATCTCCAAAACTTTTTCATTTTGCATGACTGAGACTCGATACCCATTAAATAGCAACTCCTATTTCCCCCTTCTTTTCAGCCCCTGGCAACCACCATTCTATGTTCTTCTGCTAAGAGTTTGACGACTTTAGATACCTCTTATGATTAGAATCATGCAGTATTGCTCCTTCTGTGACTGCCTTATTTCGTCCAGCATAATGCCCTCAATGTTCGTCCATGTTGTAGCATATGACAGGATTTCCTTCTTTTATAAGAAGTATATAATACTCTATTGTATGTATGTACCACCTTTTCATTATCCGTTCATCCACTGATGGACATTTACATTGTTTCCATTTCTTGAATTATGCATATTGCTACAATGAACGTGGGAATACAAATATCTCTTTGAGATCCTGATTTCAATTCTTTTGGATAAATATCCAAAAGAGGGATTGCTAGATCATATAGTTGTTCTATTTTAAGCTTTTTGAGGAATCTCCACACTGTTTTCCATAGTACACCATTTTACATTCTTACCAACAATGCACAACGTTCTGATTTCTCCACATCCTCACTAGCACATGTTATTTTGTTTTGTTTTTTAATAATGGTCATCATAACAAGTGAAGTGATAACCCTTTGATTTTGATTTCATTGGCTTGATGATTAGTGATGCTCAGCGTCTTTTCATATTCCTGTTGGCCATTTGTACATCTTCTTTGGGGAAATGTTTATTAAGGTCTTTTATCCATTTTTAAATCAGATTATTTGTTTCTTTGTTGTTGTGTTGTAGGTGCTCCTTATATATTTAGGATACTAATCCCTTATTTGATATATTGTTTGTATATATTTTTCTCTCAACCCATAGACTGTCTTTTCACTCTATTATTTACTTCCTTTGGTGTATAGAAGCTTTTCAGTTTGATACAGTCCCACCTGTCTTTTGTTTTTATTGCTGTGTTTTTGGTGTTACATCCAAGAAATCACTGCCAAGATAAATGCTATAAGGTTATTCCCCTGTTTTCTTCTAGGATTTTTTAAAACTGTGGGTCTTATATTTAACTCTTTAATCCATTTTGAGTTGATTTTGTATATGGTATAAGGGTCAAAATTCTTAATGTAGCCAAATTCATTGGCCTTTTCCTTTATTTTTTTAAAATAAATTTATATATTTCTTTGTTTGTTTATTTATTGGCTGTGTTGGGTCTTCGTTGCTGTGCACAGGCTTTCTCTAGTTGTGGTGAGCAGGGGCTACTCTTCACTGCGGTGCGCGGGCTTCTCATTGCGGTGGCTTCTCGTTGTGGAGCAAGGGATCTAAGCGCACGGGCTTCAGTAGTTGTGGCACGCGGGCTCTGAAGTGCAGGCTCAGTAGTTGTGGTGCACGGGCTTAGCTGCTCCGTGGCATGTGGGATCTTCCCGGACCACGGCTTGAACCCGTGTCCCCTGCACTGGCAGGCAGATTCTTAAGCACTGCACCACCAGGGAAGTCCCGGCCTTTTCCTTTATGGATAACACTTCTTTTGTGTTTTCTTTAAACAATCTTGCCCTACTCAAAAGTCCAAAAGATATTCACCTATATTTTCTCCCTAAAAGTTTTAAACTTTTGCTATTGACAAATTTTAAGTCCTTAATCCACGCAGAAAAGTATTTTAATAGCAAGTGAAGTAGTGACCTAATTTCATCTTTTTCCATGTTAAAATAGATAACTACTTTATCCAGCTCCAAGTATTAAATAATCCCTCCTTTCTCCTTTCAGCTGACATACTACTTGGTCATAACTAAGTTCCATTCCTGTGTGGAACTGTTTCTAGTCTCTCTATTCTATTGGTCAACTTATCCATCCTTAAACTGTACCACACTGTATTATTATTGTGTCCTAATAAGTCCTCATATTTGGTAGGGCAAGTCTTTCCTCCCTGTTCTTCTTCAGAAGTGTCATGATTATTCTTGGCCCTATGGTCCTTCATGTAAGTTTAAAAATCAGCTTACCATTTTCCTTGAAAAACCTCTTTGGGATTTTGGTTTGAATTGAATTGAATCTACAGATAAAACTGGAAAGAATTATATCCACAAATAGTCTACTCCTTCATTTATTCAGGTCTTCCTTAATGTTGTTCTGAAAAAATTAATTTGTCCTATAGAGATACTGCATATTTGTGGCAAATCTAACTCTAGATACTTGATAATCTCTAATACTAACAGTGTCTTCCTTTTAATTACACGTTCTCCTTGTTGCTAGCACATGCAACTAATTTTGTATATTCAACATGTATCCAGCCAACCTTGCTAAAAAAAATCCACTATTATTTCTAATTATTGACTTATAGACTCTTGAGTTTTTCATGTTGTCTGCAAAAGCATATATTGTAAGTTTATACTGTTTGCAAACAATGACATTGATATCTGCCATTCCCAATCATTATGCTACCATTTTAAATTTTCTTACTGCACAGACCAGGATCTCCAACACAGTATTTGAGAAAGAGTGGTGAAAATGAGTATCATTGTTCCATACCTGAATTTAAAAAGAATTCTTCTAAGATTCCCCATTAGGATGATGTTTGCTCTAGACTTTTTATTTATCTATTCATTTTTAAACGAACACTCTTCATCACATTAATGAATTTTCTTTCCAATCCTAATTTATTATACTTTCTTTCCTTGATACTTAGTTCCTTTCTACTACTAAGTAGTATGCCACTGTATGGATATACTACAATTTCTTTATCCATTCACCGGTTGATGGAAATCTGGGTTGTTTCAAGTTGGGGGCTAGTACAAATAAAGGAGCTATGAATATCCACATCTAAATCTTGAGCAAACAAGTAGAAATAAACTGGCTGGATCAAATGGCAAATGCATGTTAAAATTCTTAAGAAATTGTCAAAGTATTTTCCAAAGCAGTTGTATCATTTTATATTCTCACCAGTAAGTTCTGGTTACTCCACATCCTTAACAACACTTGGTATGGTGATTTTTAAAAATTGTACCCATTTGAATAGCTGAGTAGTGATATCTCAATGTGGTAGTACTTTGCATTTTCCCAAGGGAAAATGATGTTTTACATCTTTTCACAGGGTTATTTGCAATATCTTCTTTACCCAGTTTTTTCCTTTTGTTCCTTGTGCCACTTCTAAAGAACAGAATAGGACAGAGAGATAAAATGTCACTTTTAAGATTATGTTATAAATGACTGTGACATTCATCCTACTTGACTCTTTGCTCTCTCTCGCTTGCTCTGATAGAAGCTGTTATGGTGTGAACTGCCTGACGGAGAGGCCCACTTGGGCACCAAGGGCCAGCATGGAACTAGGGCCCCTCCAGTCCAACAAGTAATAGGAAACTGAATCTTGCTAACAAGCACATTTGTGAGACTGGAAGCAAATCCCTCCCCAGTTGAGCCTTGAGATGAACGTAACCTCAGCTAGCATCTTCACTGCACCCTTGTGAAAGACCAAGTTTTACCCACTTGAGCCACATCCAGATTCCTGACACACAGAAACTGTGAGACAGTAAATAATTGTTGCTTTAAAGCACTATATTTTGGAGTAATTTGTTACACAGCAACAGACAGGTAATATAGCATCTATTGGGATGATTGTATGGCCTTTCCTTTTAAGCTGATTATATGGCAATTTACATTGCTTGACTTTTTAATGTTTAAACTTCTTTGCATTCCTAGGATAAACACCACTTGATTATGTTTTATCCTTTTTGTATAGCATTAGTTTTGACTTGTTAAATTTTTGCTAAGAATTTTAGTATCATGTTCATGAGGGATGCTGGTGCATAATTTTTTTTTATTAATTAATTTATTTTTAGCTGTTTTGGGTCTTTGTTGCTGTGTGCAGGCTTTCTCTAGTTGCAGCGAGCAGGGGCTACTCTTCGTTGTGGTGCAGGGGCTTCTCATTGTGGTTGCTTCTCTTGTTACGGAGCATGGGTTGTAGATGCACGGGCTTCAGCAGTTGTGGCTTGCAGGCTACAGAGCGCAGGCTCAGCAGTTGTGGCACACGCGCTTAGTCGCTCTGCAGCATGTGGGATCCTCCTGGACCAGGGCTCGAACCCGTGTTCCCTGCATTGGCAGGCGGATTCTTAACCACTGCGCCACCAGGGAAGTCCACTGGTGCATAATTTTCTTTTCTTGTATTGTTTTTGTCTTATTTTGATTAATATTGGACAGAATTGAGCCTGGGGTTTTCTTTAGGAGATATAAGGATATTTGGGTTATTTCTTTCTTCTTGTGTAAGTGTTGGCAGTTTGTGTATTTCAAGGAATTTGTCCATTTAAGTTGTTAAACATATGAGCATATGATCATAAGGTTGTTCATAATATTGCTTTATTGTCCATTTAATGGCTATAGGCTCTGTAGTTATGTTGCCTCTCTTTCTTTATATTAGTTAATTTGCATCTCCTCTTTCTTTCCTGATCTATCTGGCAAGAGAGTTGTAAATTTTATTGACCTTCGCAGAAAACCAAATTTTGATCTCATTTCCTCCATTGTTTTTGTTTTCTATACCACTGCTTTCTCACATCATCTTTATTTCTTTACTTTTTACCTTGGGTTTGTGGACATTATTGATTTAATATCTTTCTTCTTTTTAAGATAGGCTTTGTAGGGCTAAAAATTCCCTTTCAAGCACTGTTTATATTGTATCTCACAAATCTGGATATATTGTGTTGTCATTTTTATTCTGTTCAAAATATTTTCTAACTTTCTGGTATTTCTTATATCATACCTATTGGGTTTTAGTATCAAGGCTATGCTAATCTCATAAAATTAGGTGGAGAATATTTTCCTTTAGAAGAGTCTGTAAGGTTGAGATTATTTGATCCTTAAATATTTGATAGACTATAACTGTGAATTATAACTGTATCTGTGAATTTTATTTTGTGTTTTCAAAATATGCATAATTTTATTATTTGTTAAACAGATACTCAGAAAAATCCATGCATTTTTTTGGTGATGAAAAGGCTATGATTATTTTGTACATAAACAATCACCAACCTTACCACAAAAATATAATTACATATACTAAACCAAAGAAGAAGAGAAATCTTCATTGAGTTTTATAATTTTTGGTCATTTGAGTCACTACAATGTAAACTAACCACTGTAACATAAGAGATACAATATTATTCACTATATACATGAGTTTCTCATAGCCACAAGTATTCGATTCCACAAATCACTGAAAAGTTTAAATGCATAAATAACACTCTATTTGGTAGTAGCTACTTCCATAGGGAATTTTGGACGGGCAATCTAACATTCATTCTTTAAAACACCCTCAAGTACGAAACTACTCTTGCTACTGGGAAAATCAGACACACACAAAACCAATTTACCACGATAGGCTTCAATCTGGGCCATGAGAAAAGTCTCAATGAATTTAACAGGTTTTAAGTCATATAAAGTATGTTCTGTGACAACAATGGAATTAAACTAGAAAACAAAAACAGAAAGGTATCCGGAAATCCCTAAATACTGGGAAGCTGAATAGCACACCTCTAAATATCTCATGGGTCAAAGTAGAAATCAAAAAGCATTCTTACACATAATAATGAAGTGTTGAGGGGACTTCCCTGGTGGTCCAGTGGTTAAGAATCCACCTTCCAATGCAGGGGACGTGGGTTTGATCCCCGGTCAGGGAAGTAAGATCCCACATACCACAGGGCAACTAAGCCCGTGTGCTCTGGAGCCTGCACACCACAACTAGAGAGCCTGCACTCCACAACTACTGAGTCCACACCCTCTGAAGCCCACACACCACAACTAGGGAAAGCCCACACGCTGCAACGAAGACCCCATGCGTCACAATGAAAGATCCCACATGCTGCAACGAAGATCCCGCATGCCACAACTAAGACTCAATGCAGCCAAATAAATAAATAAATGAATATTTAAAAAAATAATTAAGTGTTGAAGGTTTCCTTTTGACATCAAGCACATGATAAAAATACACATTACCGCTACACATATTTAATATTTTATTAAAGTTTTTCTAGCCATCTAGGTAAAGCAAAAAGTATATATAAAGTTTAGAAAGAGAAAAAAATCAATATTTGCAGATGACATAATTGTGAACACAGAAAATTTAAGCCCATCATTGAATTATTAAAACGAATAAGTTAGCAGTGTTGCTAGCTATAAAAACCAATATGCTAAGTTAAATACATTTCTATATACCTGTAACACATAGCAAATTAAATTTAAATAAACAGCATGTACAGGAGCATGGAAGAATTTCATGTACTCTGGCAATAAATCTCACAACATATTCTCAAGACATCTGTAAAAAATATATATAAAATTTAACCAATTTAAAAGTATTTATAATTCAAAAAGATACATGCACCCCTATGTTCATAGCAGCACTATTCACAATAGCCAAAACATGCAAACAACCTAAATGTCCATCAACAGATGAATGGATAAAGAAGATGTGGTACATATATATACAATGGAATGCTACTCAGCCATAAAAAAGAACGAAATAACGCCATTTGCAGCAACATGGATGCAACTAGAGATGATCGTATTAAGTGAAGTAAGTCAGAAAGAGAAAGACTAATATCATGTATCACTTACGTGTGTAATCTAAAATATGGCATAGGGACTTCCCTGGTGGTCCAGTGGTTAAGACTTCACCTTCCAATGCAGGGGCTGCGGGTTCGATCCCTGGTCAGGGATCTAAGATCCCACATGCCTTGCGGCCAAAAACACCAAAACATAAAAACAGAAGCAATACTATAACAAATTCAATAAAGACTTTAAAAAATGGTCCACCTCAAAAAAAAAAAATCTTTAAAAAAAATAAAATAAGGGCTTCCCTGGTGGCGCAGTGGTTGAGAGTCTGCCTGCGGATGCAGGGGACGGGTTCGTGCCCCGGTCTGGGAAGATCCCACATGCCGCAGAGCGGCTGGGCCTGTGAGCCATGGCCGCTGAGCCTGCGCGTCCGGAGCCTGTGCTCTGCAGCGGGAGAGGCCACAACAGTGAGAGGCCCGCGTACCGCAAAAAAAAATAAAATAAAATAAAATATGGCACAAATGAACCTATCTACAAAACAGAAACACACTCACGTACATAGACAACAGACTTGTGGTTGCCAAGGGGGAAGTGGGTGGTGGAGGGAAGGACTGGGAGTTTGGGATAAACAGATGTAAACTATTATATATGGGATGGATAAACAAGGTCCTACTGTATAGCACAGGGAACTATATTCAATATCCTGTGATAAACCATAATGGAAAAGAATATAAAAAAAAGAACGGGGCTTGCCTGGTGGCGCAGTGGTTGAGAGTGCACCTGCCAATGCAGGGGACACGGGTTCATACCCTGGTCCGGGAAGATCCCACATGCCGTGGAGCGGCTGGGCCCGTGAGCCATGGCTTCGCAACGGGAGAGGCCACAACAGTGAGGGGCCCGCGTACCGCAAAAAAAAAAAAAAAAAAAAAAAGAACGTCTATGTGTATAACTGAGTCACTTCGCTATACAGCAGAGATTAGCACAACACTATAAATCAACTCTACTTCAATTAAAAAAGTAAAATTTTGTTAAGAACTCTTAATATAAAAAAAAAATACGATTTCGGACTTCCGTGGTGGCTCAGTGGTTAAGAATCCGCCTGCCAATGCAGGGGACACAGGTTCAAGCCCCAGTCCGGGAAGATCTCACATGCCATGGAGCAGCTAAGCCCATGCACCACAACTACTGAGCCTATGCTCTAGAGCCCACAAGCCACAACTACTGAGCCCACATGCCACAACTACTAAAGCCCGCGCACCTAGAGCCCATGCTCTACAACAAGAGAAGCCACCGTGATGAGAAGACCGCGCACCTCAACAAAGAGCAGCCCCCGCTCACCACAACTAGAGAAAGCCCGCGTGCAGCAACAAAGACCCAACATAGCCAAAAATAAATTAATTAATTTAAAAAAATACCACTTCATGAACTGAAATAATGAATGCTATGAATATATCAATTCTTCCAGATTATAAATTCACAGGAATCACAACTAAAATCCCCAATTTTTTTTCATTTGTGGATTTGATAAAATACTTCCCCAAACCTATATGGAAGTAGAAAATGACAAGAATTGCCAAAAATTGTGAAATGCGCTAAAGCAGAGCTTACAAGGAAATTTATAGCATTATATGCTTATATTAGAAAAAATCTAAAAACCAATGATCTAAGCACCTCCCCTAAGAAACCAGAAAAAGAGCAAATTAAAACCAAAAAAAGCAGAAAGAAACAAACTAAAAACTGTAACAATTCACTAGAGAGATTCAATAGCATATATGAGGGGGCAGAAGAAAGAATCAGCAAACCTGAAGAAAGATCAATTGAGATCACTCAATCTGAGAAATAAAAAGAAAAAGAATGAAGAAAAATGAACGGTCTCAGAGACCTGTGTGACATTATCAAGCATACCAACCTACACATAATGAGAGTCCCAGGAGAGGATAGAAAGGGAAAGAATACAAGCCAAAAACTTCCCAACTTTGATTAATGGGGGGGGGGGCTGGGGGGGAGAAGAAAAAGAAAGTATACATCCAAGAGGCTCACCAAATTCCTGGTAGGATAAACTGAAAGAAAGCCACACTGAGAACCTTATAATCAAACTGCCAAAAGCCAAATACAATGAGAATTCTGAAAGCAGGGAGAGGAGCAATTCATTATATTAAAAGGATCTTCAATGATTAAAAGCTGATTTCATATCTAAAACCATGGAGACCAGAAGGCAGTGGAATACCATTTTCAAGCAGTGAACAAAAGACTTAACGAAGAATTCTATACCTAGCAAAATTATCCTCCAAAATTGAGAAAAAAGTTAAGATATTCCCAGATAAACAAAATCAGATAGAACTTGTCACTACTGATCTTGTCCTACAAGAAATACTAGGAGGAATCCAGTCAGGATAAAATGAAACACACCACTAGGTAGTAACTGGAATTCATATGATGAAACAAAGAGCACTGGCAAAGGTAACAACATAGATGAATATAAAAGAAAACTGGATAAAGCAATAAAATAAATCTTTATTGATAGGCATTCAATATTATAAAGATGTAATTTGTATGACAACAATAGCACAAAGGAAGGGGGAAGGGAATGGAGCCATATACTGTTGAAGTTAAAAATCATACTAATCTGAACCAGATTGTTATAAATTAAAATACTAATTATAATTCCCTAGGCAAACACTAAGAAAATAACTCAAAAAAATATAATAGAAGAGACAAGAAAACTAAAATGGTATATGAGAAAACATCTATTTAAAACAAGTGAAGGCAGTAATAAAGGAAGAATGTGACTATACAAATGTACAGAAACAAATAGAAAAATGGCAGACATAAATCCTTTTAAATGTAAAATGGATTAAACAATCCAATAAAGGGCAAAAATTGGCAGAATTTTGAAAAAATCAAAGTATACCCTATCTATAAGAGACCTATTTTATATTCAAACACAAAAACAGATTGAAAGTAAAAGAATAGTACATAAGTAAAGGCAACTACATACATAAACATAAAAGTCTGCATTAATGGATTTTTGGTTAGTAATTCCTCTTTTTCCCTTCTAATGACTTAAAATACAATTATATAAAACAATAATTAAGGGCTTCCCTGGTAGCACAGTGGTTAAGAATCTGCCTGTCAACACAGGGGACATGGGTTCGAGCCCTGGTCCGGGAAGATCCCACATGCCGTGCAGCATCTAAGCCCATGTGCCACAACTACTGAGCCTGTGCTCTAGAGCCCGTGAGCCACAACTACTGAGCCTGCGTGCCACAACTACTGAGCCGACGCACCTAGAGCCCGTGCTCTGCAACAAGACAAGCCACAGCAATGAGAAGCCCACGCGCCACAACCAAGAGTAGCCCCCGCTCACCGCAACTAGAGAAAGCCCGTGCGCAGCAACAAACACCGAATGTGGCCAAAAATAAATTAATTAATTTTTTAAAAAAATTAAAAATCTATGTTAATCACTGCCATTTATAACATTGTTATTTGTAACATACAATGTCATTAACATTGCATATTTATTTATATATGTTATATGTTTACTATATATATCAACATAACATATACAAATATAATACTTATATTTATTACATATTTATAATATACACATTTAAATGCACATTATATATGTGCTTATACATATTGCATACATTATATATGTTATACATACAACAGTAACAATATGTCATTTATAACAATAACAACGTAAGGGGGTTGGGGGAATGGAGTTATACAGGAGTGAAGTTTTTGTATACTATTAAAAACAAGTTGTTATTAATCTGAAATCACTGTTATAAATGTGAATTGTAATCCTCAAGACAACCACTAAAAACATAACTAAAATATATACAGAAAAAATGAGAATGCAATCAAAACAGTACACTAGAACGTCTAACACAAAAGAAGGCAGTGAAGGAACTGAGTAACAAAAACATATGACATACAGAAAACAGAGCAAAATGGCAATGCAAGCCTTCTATTTGAATAATTTCATTAAAGATAAATGGATTAAACTCTCTAAGAGACAGAGACTGGAAGGTTAAATATAAAAAGTGATCTAACTATATGCTGTCTACAAGAAACTCATTTTAGTACCAAATACACAAATAGGTCGAAAATAAAAGTGTAAAAGATATGTTATGAAAGTGGTAACCAAAAGAGAGCTAGAGTGACAATACTAATATCAGACAAAATAAATTTTAAGACAAAAATTGTTAAAACAGACAAAGAAGAATGTTATATGATGATATAAGAGTCAATCTATCAAGATAAAAAAATTATAAACATATATAACACCTAACAACAGAGCCCCAAATTATATGAAGCAAAAACTGACCAGAAGATGGCCCAACAATAGTTGGAAGCTTCAATATATTTCACTTTCAATAATGAACAGAACTAGACAAAAGATAAACAAGGAACTAGAAAACTTAAAACAATACTGTAAGGTCGGATCTTAACAAAGGGCACCGCGAAACAGAGGAAAGCTTCAAGTGAGCTTTATTAGGGAGCGCTCCCAGGCAAGGTTCACTGGTCCGAGAGAAAGGGGCCAGAGAAGTCGCACCTGGGCGAGGGTTGGGCAAGATTTTATAGGGGAAGAAGGTAAAGGGGTGTGGTGAATCTGGGAGGGCGCAGGGTATTCCTTATTTGGTGGTCTTTTCAGGTATCCTGGGGGACCGTTAGTCCCGCCCCTCGAAAGGCGGGATGGCTGGGCTGGGTTCAAAGTCCCCAGGTCAGTTCCTGGAACTGGGTGGTCCGGAATGTCTCCAGGGCAGTTTCTGGAACTGGGTGGTCCGGAATGTCTCCAGGGCAGTTTCTGGAACTGGGTGGTCCGGAGAATTTCGGTCTGATGCAACCTGTGAATCTGATTGTGTTCCCCTGCCTCGGGCCAGTTGGCCTTACAAATACTATAAACCAACTAGACCTAACAACACACAGAATACTCCACCAAACGAGAAAAATACACATTCTTCTCAGGTGAACATGGAATATTCTCCATGATAGATCGTACGTTAGGGCACAAAAAAAGTTTCAAGAAGTTTAAAAAGACTAAAATAATACAAAGCATCTTCTCTGACCACAGTAGAATAAGAAATCAGTATCAAAAAGAAATTTGGAAAATTAAAAAATGTTGAATGAAACAATACACTCTTAAATAACCAATAGGTCAAAGAATCCATTACAAGGTAAATTAGAAAACACCTTGAAATGAATGAAAATACAACATATCAAAACGTAAGGAATGCAACGAATGCAGTGCTAAGAGGGAAATTTATAGTTGTAAAAGCCTACATTAAAAAAAAGAAAGATCTCTCAAATCAATGGCCTAAAATCCCCCTTATGGAACCCCCAAAAAGAAGAGTTACCTAAACTCAAAGCAAGAAGAGGAAAGAAATAGTACAGATTAGAATGTGAATAAACAAAATAGAAGAAAAACCATAGAGAATCAATGAAACCAAAAGTTGCTTCTTTGAAAGGATCACCAAAGTTAACATTTAGCTAAACTGACCAAGAAAAATGAGAAGACTCAAATTAGTAAAATCAGGCATGAAAGTAGAGATATTACCACCAGCTTTACAGAAATAAAAATTATTATAGGAGAATATTACAAACAAGTATCTGTCAACAAATCATTTAACCTAGATGAAATAAACAAATTCCTAGAAACATACAACGTACCAAAAGTGATTCAAGAAGAAAGGGAATACTTTCTAACTCATGCTATAAAACAAATATTACTCTGATACCAAAGCCATAAAAAGACATCACTTGGGGCTTCCCTGGTGGCGCAGTGGTTGAGAGTCCGCCTGCCAATGCAGGGGACACGGGTTCGTGCCTCGGTCCAGGAAGATCCCACATGCTGCGGAGCCTGCACGTCTGGAGCCTGATCCCACATGCTGCGGAGCCTGCACGTCTGGAGCCTGTGCTCCGCATACGGGAGAGGCCAAAACAGTGAGAGGCCCGCGTACCACAAAAAAAAAAAAAAAAAAAAAAAAAAGACATCACTTGAAAACTACAGACTAATAATGTATCATATGAAACAGGAGGGAAGAGGGCAGGGCACAACTCTTAAAGAATGACAGAGGGCTTCCCTGGTGGCACAGTGGTTGAGAGTCCGCCTGCCGATGCAGGGCACACGGGTTCGTGCCCTGGTCCGGGAAGATCCCACATGCCGCGGAGTGGCTAGGCCCGTGAGCCATGGCCGCTGAGCCTGTGCGTCCGGAGCACAGGCTCCGCAACGGGAGAGGCCACAACAGTGAGAGGCCCGCGTATCGCAAAAAAAAAAAAAAAAATTACAGAGCCGTTGAGGATACAACATAAACTGGTTAAAACCAACTAGGTCCAAGATGGTGGAAGATTCCACTTCCAATAGACCTTGAGCCTCATCATACTGTCATTGTAATACATTAGCATGCTAAATGACACACCCACGGGTGTCATGACAGTTCCGAGGCTGACCATAAAAGGACAAAAAGTGGGTGGCAGCCCAATTCCTAGAAATCCCCGCCCCTTCCCCGAAATAGTTGGAATAATCCTATGAAATTACCCGGGCCCGTAAAAACTAACCTCCCCATATTCTGGGCCACTCTCACCTTTTGAGACAGACCTCATTCTGTCTATGGAATGTGTATCTCTCTAAATAAATCCACTTCTTATCTATAACTTTGTCTCTCACTGAA
Source organism: Lagenorhynchus albirostris (assembly GCF_949774975.1). Lineage (NCBI taxonomy): Eukaryota > Metazoa > Chordata > Mammalia > Artiodactyla > Delphinidae > Lagenorhynchus > Lagenorhynchus albirostris. Next base: position 75,387,992 of record NC_083102.1, on the reverse strand, counting down.
ATCTTTCTGCTACGAGACAGAAAGAACCTGAGCTTCATTAAGTCCTGAGACCAGGTGTGCGATCTCAATCAGAAGACAGTGGGTTCCAGTCCCAGTCTGACTGAGTTTTGGCTGAGCAAAAGTCTCAGCCTGTGGGTTCAAGTCCCAATCTGAGTGTTGGCTGGGTTCGAGTCCCATCTGAGTTGTGCAGTTTCACATAGATGCAAAAGTTCTCCACAAAATACTAGTAAACTAAATCCAGCCTTATATTAAAACAATTTACACCATGACCAAGTTGGATTTAACCCCAAACATGCAAAGGTGGTTCAACTTACGAAAATCAATCAATGGGATTCACCATACTAATGAGATAAACAGAACCACATGATGAACTGTTATTACAGTAAAAATTGAAAAAAAAAATCCAACATCTTTTCATGATACAAACGCTCAAAAATGTAGGAAAAGAAGGGAATTTTATCAACATGATAAAGGGCACCTAAGAAAAACCCACATATAACATCATACTTAATGGAGAAAGACTGAAAGCTTTCCCCCTAACATTAGGAAAAAGACAGAGACGTATGCTTTCTTGCTAATCATGGAAGTTCCAGCTAACGGCAATTAAGCAATAAAAACAAAGACATCCAGACTTGAAAGAAAGAAGTAAAACTATCTCTATTCACAGATGACTAGATTTTATCTCTTGAAAACTCCTAAGAATCCACCAAAAAAACCTATCAGAGCTAATAAATAAATTCAGCAAACAAAATCAGCATATAATAATCAATTGTAATTCTATATAGCAATTAACAATCTGGAAATGAAACTAAGAAAACAATTCCAGTTAGAAAGCACCTGAGCATAACTTTATAGTTATGCCCTCTGGCCTCCTGTATCTGAGCTTCCTTGGATTCAAACAACTGCAGACCATGTAGTACTGCAGTACATATTTAATGAAAAAAAAAATCCACATATAAGTGGACCTGCACAGTTCAAACGTGTGTACAATGAAAATTACGGAACATTGCTGAAACAAACTAAAGCGGACTTAAGTAAGGGGGAAAACATCCTGTGTTCATGGATAGGAACCCATAATACTGTTAAGATGGCAATACTATACAAATTCAATGCAATCACTCTCAAAATTCCAACTGCTCTTTTGTAGAAATGAATAAGCTGACTCTAAAATTCATATGAAATTTCAAGACCCTTTCAATAACCAAAACAATCCTGAAAAAGGAGAACAAATTTAAAGGACTCAGACTTCCCAATTTCAAAACTTACTATAAGGCTACCAGTAATCAAAGCAGTGTGGAAGCAGCTTAAACATATAGATCATGGAATAGAACTGATAGTCCCAAACAACCTCATACATCTATGGTCAACTGATTTTCAACAGTCTTTTCAAGAAATGGTGCTGGGACAAATGGATATCCACATGCAAAAGAATGAAGCTGGACCCTTAGCTCACACAATATACACAAATTAACTTAAAATGGGTCAAAGACCTAAGCTACTACAAAACTCTCAGAAGATGAAGTAAAGCCAAATGACCTTGGATTTGGCAATAGTTTCCTAAATATGACACTAAAAGTACAAGAAACAAAAGAAAAACATAAAATTGAATTTTATCAAAATTAAAACTTTTGTGTATCACAGGACACTGCCAATAAAGTGAAAAGACAAGCCACAGGATTGGAGAAAATTTTTGCATATCTATCTGATAAGAGTCTAGCATATAATGGCCACGTTCCCTGCATCGGCAGGCGGACTCTCAACCACTGCGCCACCTGGGAAGCCCTACAAAATCTTTAAGAACACTTACAACTCAACAACAAAAAGACAAGAGCCCAATTAAAAAATGGGCAAAGGACCTGAAAAGACACTTATTCAAAGAAGATATACTAATGGCCAAGTAACACATGAAAAGATGCTCAACATCACTGATCATTGGAGAAATGCAAATTAAAACCACGATGAGATACCACTTCACAGCCATTAGGAAAGCTATAATTAAAAAACAAAAAGGAAATATAACAAGTGTAGGTGAGGATGTGGAGAAATAGGCAACCTTTTACACTGCTGGTGGTAATGTACAATGATGCAGCCACTGTGGAAAAGCTTGGCAGTTCCTGAAAATGAAAGAAGCCAGGCATAAAAAAACACTTATTTTATTATGCCATTTATATCAATATGAAATGTCCATAATTGGCAAATCCATAGAAACAGAAAGCAGATTAGTAGTTGCCACAGGTTGGGGGGTGGGGGGGGATAAGGAATGACCGCCTAATGAGTACTGGGTTTCTTTTTGAAGTATTGAAAATGTCTGGAATTATATGCTGGTGATCGTTGCACAACACTGTGAATACACTGAAAGTCACTGAATTATACACTTCAAGATAGTTGAAATGAATTTTATGTTAGGGAATTTCATCTCAATTTTTTAAAAAACTACATGAGATAACCAGTTCACACCCAGTGAGTGACAAGGATGTTTAACAACTGGGACTCTCATACATTGCTGCAAGGAACAGTTACTAAAAACTTCTGTAGTTTCTCACCATGTTAAACATTCAGTAAACATATGATCTATCAATTCCAAGACAAATAAAAGCCTATGTCCACAAAAAGACCTATATACAAATGTTCATAGCAGCATTATTCATAATAGCCCCAAATTAGAAATAACCCAAATATCCATCAAGAGGGGATGGGTAAACTGTGGTATATTCACAGAATGGAATGCTACTCAACAATAAAAAGGAATGGACCACTGATACATGTAGCAACATGGATGAATCATGAAAATATGTTATGCAAAATAATGGAGATGCAAAGCATATAAATTACATGATTCCATTTATATGAAGTTGAAATACAGGAAAAATTATTTATGATATTAGAAATCAGAAGAGTGGTTACCACTGGTGAAGGGAGATTGGAACAAGGAGTGAAATAACTTTCTGTGGTGACAGAAATGTTCTTTATTTTGATGGGGGTTGGTAATTACATGGATATACATATTTGTTAGAACTCATCAATCCGTACGCTTAAAATGGGTGCACTTTATTGTATGTGGATTATAAAACATACTAGAAATTTTTAAAACTTACATGATGAGACTTCAATGGGAGTCTTAAAGTAAACAAGTCTCACTGGGCCTAGCCCACTGCAGGTGCTCAATCAATATAAAAGGAAAGAAAAAAGTGGGCTAGGAAGGTAGATTGTTTTATAACCATGGCCGAGAGTTCCCTCGTGGTGCAGTGGTTAAGAATCCGCCTGCCAATGCAGGGGAAACGGATTTGATCCCTGGTCTGGGAAGATCCCACATGCCGCGGAGCAACTAAACCCGTGCGCCACAACTACTGAGCCTGCGCTCTAGAGCCCGTGCTCTGCGACAAGAAGCCACCGCAATGAGAAGCCGCGCACTGAAGAGTAGCCCCCGCTCGCCGCAACTAAAGAAAGCCCACACACAGCAATGAAGACCCAAAAAAGTCAGAAAAAAATCACTGCCAAATATGTATTGTGTAATATCCTAAAGGAATTTACAATCTAGTTCAGAATGTAATACAACCTATGAACCAACTCAGTATCCTTAACAGCTCCGACAGGTACCACAGCAGCCTCTGAATTATACTGTCTCAACGTGATTCACTCTCAAATTTTGAATTTTCCTGTCTTGCTTATTCTCCATTTTTGACCCTTCTCTTAGGTTATGTTCAGGGACTTGATATGCTGAATTTTCCTTGGTTTCCCAGCCCAGCCTCACCTGAGACACGGACTCCAGCGCCACAGCCACTAACCAACTCTATCCCTTCATATGCTTAGCTTGCAAAACTAAGAACTTAATCTCAGAAAAACCTTAGACCCTCCAATTCACCAGTGTAATGAGACTCTAAAATATGAAAATTAATTAATAACAATAGCAACAGAACACATTCCAGGAAATAATATATCAAGAGCTGGCAAATAAATCAAACTGGACTATTACTGAAGTCCCCAAATGAGCAGGAGATAAAGGCTAAGTCAGGCTTGTTATGAAAAGGAAAGAGGAACACCTGTGAGCCAGGTGGAGAGGCTTAAGGAAAATAAGGAAAGTGGTATTGCAGAAAAATGAATAAATCCATTTGTCTAGACTCTAGAATAAAAATTATACTTGTATATTCATGAGGCAGTCTGAAAAAGCAAATTAAGGCCTCATTGGATAATTACAGAAAGTTGTGGAGTAGACAGAGCACATTATTTTCATTTACAGATGAGGAAATTGTAGTATGGCAAGGTTAGTATTTGCCCAAGGTCATAAAACTACCTAGGAATAGAGCCAGTACTGAATGAAATTCATTTTCTCTTGATTCACAGTCAAACATTCATTTACTTAGACCATGATTCTACTCAATGTTTTCCAACTTTGTTTAATAGAATTCTTTAAGCAACTTTTCACAAGTAACGCTGCCCCCATTTATTTCTTCTTGCATGTATACCTTTCACCTGAAGCACATCTCAAGACATACTTTAAATAAATCTTATTCTTTGACCAATAGCCCTGATTATTTGCATGATAGTAAGGAGGTTTCTATGTTTACAGGCCATAGATATATGACCACATCCTTCTTCTGGTGGCTACTACAAGATTTGAGTTCCAATAATAATTTTTTTTAAATTGTCCTTGGGTTACAGATCAGAAAATTTCTAACACTGTCCAGCAAAACAAACTTTCTGCTTATTCACAGCTTGACATTATCTCCTGCAGTGCAGTCAAGGGTGTGTCTAAAAGCCTAGGGTGCCACTATGTTACTGTCCTTCCTCATTGTAGTAAATAAGAAAGGTACCTCATCTTTCACTGGAACATAAAATGGGCTTCCTGTTTTTATTTTCTTCAACAGAAACCTATCTTTCCCATATCCCCTAAACCTTCCAAAGACCCTATCTTCCCTTCCTATCATGATAATTTCCTACACTGACAAATTTTTTGCAAGAGTATAGTCAACCCATCTCCACTTCAAGCCTATCATTTTTATCTAGTACTTACCTTAGCCATCTCCTGAAATTCTCACTAAGGAACCAATGACATCTTAAACACCAGAATCGAAGGCCTATTTTTCAAGTCTTAGCCTTTTGGAACGCTTGAAGATGGAGAGAGGCTGATATATAGAGTTCACCAGAATGACAGCACTAACTCAGCTCTCACTCTGTGCCAGGCACTGTACTAATTAAGGTTCCAAAAATGTTTCAATTAATTCTCACAACGTCTGAGAAGTGTTTATTACCTCCATTTTCAGATATTAAAATTTAGGATCAAAATTACCCAAAACCATATAGTTAGTGAAGCCTGCACGATCCCAAAGTTTGTAATTCTGTGACATTTGAAGATTAGTTCCCAGTTCTCTTCCTAACTCTGTGGCCTTTTCTCCGTCTCCTTCACTAGCTCATCATCCTCCGCTCACCACTACCTCTCTTATTTCACATGCTCTCCTGGGCAATTTCCATTTCCTCCCGTGGCTTTAACTACCTTCTACACTAGTGTTTCTCAATCTTTTAAGACTTTTTATAAACATAAAAATCATGTGCTCTTTTGGTAGCTTACATTTTGAAAAGATTGTTTTTCCCAAATAGAAATTCTAGTGTTGTTCAAACTACACCTCCTGCCTTTTAAGATCTGATAACCTCTTAGGCATCACCCCATGACTGAGAATCAGCGACTGGTCTGTATGACGTCTCTCAAATCAGTCTTCCCTCTCCTGACCATCCCCACTCTCTCCCAGACATCTCTCCTGAATTACAAATATTACCCGGTGTCTAATAAAAATAGATCCATTATCGTCTCCCCAAACTAAGATCATCCACAGCAAAACTCATTTCCCTTACCAAACCTGAACCACCTCTTTGTGTTCTCCATTTTGGCTAAAGGTATTACAATCTACCCTTTTCTATGCTTTTAAGGTACCTATCTGTGAAACGGCAACACTGGCACTAACTTCCCTTAGCTACTAAATTAAAAATCAACCATCAAACAACGAGACACTATCGTGTCCACGAGGTAAGGAATGTAAAGCATAGTACAAGATTCAACGCTTTTACTCCTTACGAAGTTTACGAGAAAAAAACACACCAAAATCCATTTTTTGTGTGTGAAGCGTTTCCCACTTACCAAACAAAATTAATTTACTTTCCAAAACATTTAAATGTAATCCTTACTACAAATCCCATTTTAGAGATGAAAAAACCTGATATTCAAAGGGATTAGGTAATTTAACCCAAGTTTTACAGCTGGTCGGTGCAAGGTCCAGACCCTAAACCCTAGACTTGAGATTTCAAATTCCCTTTCCTGTTATTGTTGAAATAAACTTCTACACAATAAAACGAAATCTCGGGTGTGCACAACAGAGGTCAACGGAGCAGCGCACGCAAATACCAGAAAGCACAAGGCATCCTGGACGCGCTCTAGGCCGGGGTCCTCCTTGCCCAACCCTCGCTCCGACGCCCCCCGGCCACTCTTTCCCCGCCAAGACCCTCTGCGGCCTGCCTCCAGCCAGCCCGGTGACCGCGGGAAAACGGCGCTCTGAGACTCGGGGCGCGCTGGGTAGAGGCTGCCGCCGCCGCCAACCGCCCCACCCCAATCTGCGTCCCGGCTCGGCCGTAGCCGCCGCGCCTCCAGCCGCCGGGACAGCCGACCCGGGGGGAGCAAGCGTACCTGGTGGAGGAAACGGCTGGAGGGCAGGCGGTCCCGGCAACCTTAGAAGGTGGGAATGACCTCGGAGGCGAGTTGGTCTGGCTGGCGGCGCTAACTGCATTCACTCCCTTTGGCCACCTCGGGGCCACAAAGACTCTTCAAACCAGTACCGGGTACAGTACACCGGCGACGAGAACCCGGGGCGGATCTGAGGGCGAGAAGGCGTAGCAGTGGGTAAGGCGCAGGGGCGGAGACGCGGCCCGTGGGGGCGGGGCGCAGGCGCGAGGAGGCGGGGTGTGAGGGGCCGGATGCGCAGCGCGAGGAGGCGGGCACCAAGGGGCTGGGCGCGCGACGCGAGCACGTGGGGGAGAGCGAAGGCGGGGCGCGCGGCGTGAGACGGGGCGGGGCGCGCGTATCGGCGCCGCGGCCGCGTGACGCGTTTTCAAATCTTCAACCGCCGCAGCCCACTCGTTTGTGCTTTGCCACTTCCTCCTTCGCGCCCTGAGGCCGCATTCCGCCCCCGGAAACTCGGCGGGCAGACGCGGCATCTCTACTGCGTGGGTGTGGTGGCCCGCGGAAGCGGAGAAGCTACCGGCCGGTCAACGGGCCTTGAGGAGCCGTGTTTCCGCGGCCGCCCGGCGCGACACCCTCTCCGGACCCAGCATGTAGGTGCCGGGCGGCTGCCATGAACTCCAGAGCCATGAGGACCCACAGCAGAGGACATTTCCAGGGTACGAAGCCCCTCCTCCGGCTGCAGTCCCTTTAATCCTTTCCTTTCCTCATGGTTCCATAATTGATTCTTCAGAGTTCTCACGCTGGGTCTCTGCTTTTCTCTTCTGACACGTGCATCCTGCTCTGGCCTGAAAGAAGGCTTGCTTCAGGGTTTTGCCGCAGGAAGGGAACGGATCCCGGCCCCTGGCGCTCTCCACGCTCCAGCCTCGGCCGCAAATTCCCGGTAGCGCTGTCGGTTATAAAATTAGAAGACAATGCGGGACCCGGGAACCCGCCGGGGCTCCCACAGATGCTGCGACCCTTTGAGGCTGCCGCTTGAGCCTCGGGGCTTTTCGCTTCCTGATTAAACTGGGTGATTATGGGTGGATTTTTGGTCTTACTCATGAAGTTGAGGGAAAGTGTTTGTATTTCAAACACACCGTTGCTGTTTTCAACATTACAGACAGAAACAAGAGCAAACTTTCATTTTCAATCACTTCTATTTGGTAAAGCATTCCAGCCTGTAAGTTTTTCTTTTTAACATGTATAGTGTGTGTGGGTATATATTGATATGTATAGTGTGTATATATGGTCTCCTACTTATGAACAGATTGAGTTCTTAAAGTTAATTTTTAAGCAGCTGTTTGGATCTGATGTTTTCAAAGGAAAGAATGAAATGAATGGTGATTTGGTTCTTCAAATGGACCGCCGAGTTCTTCTTAATATACACACTGACTCTATGTGAAACTCAACCTTGAGCAGTCAGGAACCTTTGAGGTCTAGGTCATTCTGAGTAACAGGTTTCTTGCATTATTAAATGTTCAACATTTTAAGTACCAGTTGTGAGTGTTCAACAGAATGGCAGACGCTCCATGAGTATTTGTTGAGTAAATACTCCATGCAGTTTACATACTAGGAAAACTCTTTCAAATTGGTTTTACATAGTTCACTGCCTTAATGCATAAAACACGGATAAACACATGAATATTTCTTGCAGAGTCAACTGTTGACTGTGAACAATAGTCGTTTTGCGACATATAATATCTGTTAAAATAGAGTATTTTGCCTTTATCTTAAGTGATACCACAAAGAAATATATTAAAATGTTAATGACTGCCTAAATTAGTAGGATTATAAAGATTTTTCTCTGTGATATTATCATATAAACAAATATTTTTAAAACAGTAGAAATTTTCTGTCTGCGTAAAACATGATCTAATTCTAAATTTTTTAAACAATAGGTGGAATCCAAGTCAAAAATGAAAAAAACCGACCGTCTTTGAAATCTCTGAAAACTGATAACAAACAAGAAAAATCCAAATATGAGCCACTCTGGGGTAAAGTATTTTACATTGACTTACCTTCTGTCACCATATCTGAAAAACTGCAAAAGGACATTAAGGATCTGGGAGGGGTAAGTCAAAACCATACACTGTAACAAAAAAGGAAAACTTGTTAATTTGTAATCATTTAACATTTTCCTTTTGGAAAAAAACTTTTATAAGCACCAAGCTTAACATTTTTAACAGCTGTTTATCATTAATGAACAGTCATTTGTTTTAACCTTTTGTAGGCTGACAAAACTTTCAGGTTTCTGTGATTATTAGTCTGGTGTGAAGTTCACAAGTGTGAGAAATGAGACTCCCTTGTCCTGAAGGAACTGCTGATTGCCTTCTCATGGTAATGTTGGGATGTCCTCCAGATGGCAGAAACTCCTTGATTATGATTATTGGGAAGCTACATGAAAGTAAGATGTTATTTACAGAACAAGGAAAACCTGTTCAAACCACAAAGAGTTAAAATTTCTCTTGACTGATACAGTCTCAACAGAATGAATGTCATTAAGGGAACGATTTTGGATTATAAATATGGAAAACGTGCTTCTTTTCTACCTTATACATTGAGTAACTGATTAGGAAATTAGAAAATTTGGGTAAAATTCTAAGACTTTCTTAGGATTAAGGGTAGTACTGGGTAAATTTTAGCAAGGTTAAGATTTTATTCATTTATTTCCTGATTATTCCTGTTTCAAAGATTTCTGCTGCACTTTGTCATGGTTAACATTTTTTGAATAATATGAACAAATACTGCCATTATTGGAATAGAAATTTGCAGAACATGTAACAAGTTTTTTGGAATCATTTTTTGATATGATATTTTACTTAACTGTCTTTGAAAAGCTATTCTACGTTTTTGCTATTCATTTTCTTAAAATAAAACATTGTTACACATTTGTCATAGTAGTAGCATGTACCATAATGACCATATGACTGCATTACTAAAGTTCATGTTTTATAACCTGCCATCTTTGAGTAAAGATCCCTTATTTTAAAAATTAAGTACTTAAGTGTCCAGAGAAGTAAGTGACTGACCCAGGGTAGAATCAGCCTAATACCTGGACTCATGCTACTGCACCATTCTGTTCCTCTAGCAATCAGTGGCTACAAAGTAGCTATCTGATATGGTTTGAGAGCTTTCTTAAATATAATGGAAAAACTTATTAACCCTTCTAATCTAAATCATTAATTTTAGATTTGTGCTTTTAGCAGTGGAACCCTTCAAACAAAATCATGTTCAGAAGTCCAATGTGTAAAGCCAATAAAGAGGGAATTGCTGTAGCTAAAACAGCAGTATAGAAGCTAGTGCAGGGACTGCCTGCCCTACCCCCTTTTTCTCTCTTCTCTCATCCCCATAGCAGTTCCTGAGGCACTTGCAAGAAACAAATTTTGAATTCACTTATGTGTTAGATAATAGCTGAGAAAGAGCTGAAAGTTGGTTTTATACACTTCAAATTTTTATCCTAAAATGGTTTGAAGTAGGTCAATGAAATGAGGAGCATATTAATGTCATAAGTTTCCAAATTTTTCCCCAAAGCTGTGGATTTTCAACTGAATTTGATTTACTGACTTTATTCTTTTAATTTCTCCTAAGATTTTTTATCAAATTCTGATCTCCCCCCACACTATCTTTCCAATAATTCATGATGTCATGATTTCTGTCTCTAGCACAGTACTATTTCTATCACTGAAAAAGACTGTTACGAAAATCTCGTATGGCAGCTATAAAGGAACTTTGATTTCTATACACTAATTTAAGTTTTAAGATTCAACTTTAAGAAACGTGTAGTTAAATATTGATAGATCTTCTTCAAAAGGACTGTGCTTATTAATTTTTAGGATTACTTAGATCCTTTAACCATTTGTAATTTATTTTGCCTCAGGTTATTAACAGTGTCATCTTTTTTTGAACTGTCCATTTTATGCATTTGCTTTCTCTAGTCTGAATGAAAATATCTAAATACACCTTTTATTTGGAGAGTACACTTCTGAAGATTCAGCCATTGAGAGCACATCAGTGAAGTGCTGACATAATGGGGGAATATCTCTAATAGTGGCAAGAAAGGTTGCTGTTGTAAAACCAACCATGCTTAAGCCCATATCTAAACAGTTTGGGCTAAAATAAGACAGCTGGAGAAGAAAAGAGATGTAGGGTCAGATACCTTGGCATAGTTCTGTCCTCATGAACTTGAGGACAGAATTACTTGTTTTGGATGTTCAGTGTGACCTTGAAATCAGAAAATAAGTTTTGAGTTTACTCTTTTAAAGACCTAGATTCCACAGTAGCTAATAAATTAAAGGCCATGATAAAACTAACTCAACAGTACAGGACACAGTATTAAGTACTTTGGTAGATTCAAAAATGAATCTGATGTCCATCCCACCCTCAATTTCTAATCTAAGCAGAGATGGCATTGGTACAATTAATTGTAATATAGAATGTTATAAGAGGGAAAGATTGCTTCCAACTAAGGAATCTTGGAGACCATTGTACAGATACAAGTTGAACTCAGCTTTGAAGAATGGTTATGATTTGGGCATATGGAAATTCATTCATAAATTATTCCACCAGTGTCTCCCATATGCTAGCACTATTTTAGATGCTGGGGAAAGCAAAAATAAGATGTAGTCTACTCCTCTAGGAATTCTCAGTCTATGGGAACATCAGACACCTAAATCAATAAATTACAGTATAGCATTGTCAGTGCTTTAACAGAAGTTATGTAGAAATTGCCATTAGAATATAGAAGTGGAAATATTAACTCTGCCTTTTGGATTTATAGCAGGAATAAAATTTGAGCTGAGTCTTGAAAGCCTAGTAGGAATATACCAGGTAAAATGAACAAACTAAATAGAGGAAAGAACATATTTAAAATATAGGTCTGTGTGGTTTGTTTGAGCAACTGCTAATATTAAGAATATGACTTGAGCTTGGGATTTAGATGGGGGATATGGCAAGAAACAGTGTTACATTGGGACCAGATTGTAAAAGATATTTTTCATTATTAAAGACTTATAATTTGAGGTACAGGAAATGGAAAACCAAGGGAAATGTGTCATATTAGCATAAGGACAAACATGTAGACCAGTGCAATAGAAGAGAGAACCCAGAAATCCTCTCATATAGTAAGCTGATTTTCAACAGGGGCACCAAGACCATTCAGTGGGGAAAGGATCATCTTTTTAACAACTGATGCTAGGAAAACTGAATATCAACATGCAAAAGAATGAAGTTGTACCCTTACTGTACATTATGTGCTACAATTAATTAAAAATGGATCAAGATCTAAAATATAAGAGCTAAAACCCATAGAGGAAAGTATTGGGGAGAATCTTCATGACGTTAGATTTGGCATTGAGTCCTTGACTATGACACCAAAAGCACAGACAGCAAATGAAAAAATAGATAAATTGGACTTAGTAAAAATGAGAAGATTTTGTGTATCAAAGGACACTATCGAGAGGGTGAAAAGACAACCCACATAATGAGAAAAGAAATATTTGCAAATCATACATCTGATAAGGGATTAATATCTAGAATATAAAGAACTACTACAACTCAACAAAAAACAATCCGATTAAAAAATGAGCAAAGGACTTGAATAGACATTTCTCCAAAGAAGATATATACGTATAGATGGCCAATAAGCACATGAAAAGATGTGCAGCATCACTAATCACTGGGAAATACAAATCAAAAACATAGAGACAGACATAGAAAACCAACTTATGGTCACCAAAGGGGAGAGTGGGGGGAGGATGTAAATTAGGAGTTAGAGATGAGCAGACAGAAACTACTATATACAAAATAGGTAAACAAGGTCCTACTGTATAGCATAGGGCACTATATTCCATATCTTGTAATAAACTATAATGGAAAAGAATATGAAAAAGAATATATATATGTATAACTGAGTCACTTTGCTGTACACCAGACACACAACATTGTAAATTAACTATATTTCAATTAAAAAAAAACACACACTGAGGTACCATCTGACATCTGTTAGAATGGCCACTATCAACATAGGTGTTGGTGAGGATGTAGAGAAACTGGAACCCTCGTGAACGGTTGGTGAGATTGTAAAATGGTGCAACTGCTATGGAAAACATTATGTAGTTTCCTCAAAAAATTAAAAATGGAATTACCATATGATCAAGCAATTCCACTTCTGGGTATATACCCAAAAGAACTGAAAGCAGGGTCTGGAAGAGATACTTGTATACCCATGGTCATAGCAGCATTATTCACAATAACCAAAAGGTGGAAACAACCCAGATGTTAATCAGCAGGTGAATGGATAAACAAAACGTGGTTTATACATACAGTGGAATATTACTCAACCTTGAAAAGGAATGGAATTCTGATCCATGCTGCATCATGAGTGAACCTTGAAAACATTGTACTAAATGAAATAAACCAGACACAAAAGGACAAATACAGGATTCCACTTATATGAAGTACCTAGAATTATCAAATCCATAGAAACAGAAAGTAAGCATCAAAAGGGGCTGGCAAGGGACTCCCCTGGTAGCGCAGTGGTTAAGAATCCATCTGCCAATGCAAGGGACACAGGTTCAAGCCCTGGCCTGGGAAGATCTCATGTGCCACAGAGCAACTAAGCCCGTGCGCCACAACTACTGAGCCTGCACTCTAGAGCCTGCGAGCCACAACTACTGAGCCTGTGTGCAACAACTACTGAAGTCCGTGCACCTAGAGCCCGTGCTCTGCAACAAGAAAAGCTACCGCAATGAGAAGCCCGCGTACCGCAACCAAGAGTAGTCCCCGTTCGCCACAACTAGAGAAAGCCCACGCACAGCAACAAAGACCCAGTGCAGCCAAAACTAAACAAATAAATAAATTTACTTTAAAAAAAAAAGAAAAGGGGGGCTGGCAAGAGGGGAAAATGGGGAGTTATTGTTTAATGGGTACAGTTTCAGCTTAGAATGATGAAAAACTTCTGGAAATGGATAGTGGGGAAGGTTATACAACATTGTGAATATACTTAATGCCACTGAATTGTACACTCAAAAATGGTTTAAATGGTAAATTTTATGTTACGTATTTTATCACAATTTTTTTTTTTTTAATGGTTGGGAGATTGGGCAGATCTCTTGAAAAACTGGAAGCTCTGTCAGTGCTGGGGCCACATATTTATGAAGATGAAAAGAGTATTGGACATGTAATCGTTCATTCGTATTCTTGCTGGCCCTTGTAGGCATTTGAGTCCGTCATCCTTAGAATATATAAATGTACTTTATTTACTGGTGGATGAAAATGTTACTCAGAAAAAAAGGAACTAGTGATTTGCATTTAACCAAGGCAGCTGGTGGTCTTAGCAACAAATTGTGCTTAATGCTTAGATGAAATTAATTACATACTTTGCTTCATTTTTTATTATCTTCATTTATGTTGTGAGACCCTACAGAAATTAGATACAGCCGCTTAAAATACTTTGAGTCTCTCATTTATGCAAATAGTTAATGATTAATAGTATTTTTTCTACTTAGTTTAATTTTCCTGCCTTTGGATGGCAGTGATTTTCAACACTGACTTATTGACTTTGGTACATGTGTTTATAAATTCAGACATTTAAGCAGTGGTTTTCAAACTAGGGAAATTCTCTTCAAAACAGTCATACACTTTTTTGGCGGGGGGGGGGTTGCTATGTTGGGTCTTCATTGCTGCATGCAGGCTTCAGTAGTTGCAGCACGCTCAGTAGTTGCAGTACAGGGGCCTGAGAGCCCTCGGGCTTCAGTAGTTGTGGCGCACGGGCTCTAGGGCCCCCAGCGTTGGTAGTTGTGGCACTCAGGCTCAGCTGCTCCGCAGTATGTGGGATCCTCCCGGACAGGGATCGAACCCGTGTCCTCTGCATTGGCAGGCAGATTCTTAACCACTGCGCCACCAGGGAAGTCTCAGTCATACACTCTTAAAAGTAAGGGTTTCCTACCTTTTAATAGTTTAAGTCTTAAGGAAAGATGTTATAACTTTATAAGTTTGAATTGTGCTATCCAGTATTATAGCCATTCACTACATGTGCCTATTGAAATTTAAGTTAATTAAAATTAACAGTTTAAAATTGTTGCTCAGTCACATTAATTACACTTCACGTACTCAGTAGTCACATGTGGCAGTTGTTACCATATTGGACAATGCTGATAAAGAACATTTCCATCATTACAGTGAGTTCTGTTGGACAGTAGTGCTTTAGAGCATGGATATGAAACAGAATACCTATGTTCACACAACGTTGTAAATGAACTATACTTCAATTAAGAAAAAATTAAGGTTAAAAAAAAAAAGAGTACCTGTGTTCAAATTCTCTTACTACTGGTGTAACCCTCAAGGCAAGTCATTTAACTTCTGTTTTCTTCTCCACAAAATAAGGATAATATTAGTATTATGGGTTGTCATGTGGATTAAACTAATTACGATATATAAACTACATGCTGTTGTTGTGTTATTAGAATTCTCATTGTACTTTCTCAACTCTAGGTTCAGAATAATACAGTATAGAAATTTAGAATATTAAAATGCATCAAATTGGCATTTTCTACTGTGCCTAGAATATGAAACAGTTTATGGTTTATATGACTTACTTAAAAATACTTTGTTTTCCTTTAGCGAGTTGAAGAATTTCTCAGCAAAGATATCAGTTATCTTATTTCAAATAAAAAGGAAGCTAAATTTGCACAAACCTTGGGACGAATTTCTCCTGTACCAAGTCCAGAATCTGCATATACTGCAGAAACCACATCACCTCATCCCAGCCACGATGGAAGTTCATTTAAGTCTCCAGATACAGTAAGTCTCTGAAATATGGTTTGAGACTCTGGGAAAGGCTATAGGATTTTATAATTTTCAAGAGTGGGCTGATAGCAGAGTTCACTTAGGTAGAATAATATCTACACTAAGTGTGGCTTTCCAGTCGTTAATAAGGTTGCTGTTGTATATAGAAAGGTGATTTTTCTCCTAACAGTGCTTGTGTAGTCACACTGATTCCTAAAATATGCCCTTGCATTTAGTGATGGCTTTTATTTTTAGAGTAATTTACAACTAAAGAGTGACAGCAGATCATTTTTTAAAGAAGGAATAGAAACCTTTTGTTTGTTTCAGAGCAGGGGTAAGCAAACTATGGCCCATGGGCCAAATCCATCCTGCCGCCTGTTTTTTTTTTTTTTTTTTGCGGCACGCGGGCCTCTCACTGTTGTGGCCTCTCCCGCTGCGGAGCACAGGCCCAGCGGCCATGGCTCACGGGCCGAGCCACTCCGTGGCATGTGGGATCCTCCCAGACCGGAGCACAAATCCACGTCCCCTGCATCAGCAGGCGGACTCAACCACTGCGCCACCAAGGAAGCCCCAAGCCTGCCGCCTGTTTTTTACAGCCTGCGAGCTAAGCATGGATTTTACATTTTCAAGTGGTTGGGGAAGAATTCAAAAGAATACTTTGTGACAAGTGGCAATTATGTGAAATTCAAATTTCACTGTCCATGAGTAAAGTTTTATTGGAACAGAGACATACCATTCATTTACATATTGACTGGTTGCTTTACTGCTGTAAAAGCAGAATGGGATAGTTGCAACAGAGACTATATGGCCTGCAGAGCCATATAAACATGTACTATCTGGCCCTTTAAAGAAAAAGTTTGCCAGCCCCTGTACTAGAATTACTAACATCATATCCCTACCACTCAGTTGCCAGTAAGTTGTAAGATACAGTGAAGGATAAATTAAATTGATTTAATTGGGTATGAAAAGGGCAAGAGGTTGAAAAATAGTGTTTATCTCATTTTTAGATTGAAATTAATTATTTAAAATTATCCTCCCCGGGGCTTCCCTGGTGGTACAGTGGTTAAGAATCCGCCTGCCATTGCAGGGGACACGGGTTCAATCCCTGGTCCAGGAAGATCCCACATGCTACGGAGCAACTAAGCCTGTGTGCCACAACTGCTGAGCCTGCACTCTAGAGCCCGCGCGCCTAGAGCCTGTGCTCTGCAGAAAGAGAAGCCACCATAGTGAGAAGCCCGCGCAACGCAACAAAGACTGAATGCAGCCAAAAATAAATAATAAATAAATAAAATTTAAAAATAAATTTAAAAAATATCCTCCCCAACTTATCTACTGCAGCCGTTTGGAAAACGGAAAAATGGGAGCGGGGAAGAACAGGTAAAAGAAATGATTGTTACATAAAAGATATCTCTTGAAAAAAAAGAGACAAATACAAAGAAGAAAAAACGTCAAAGAAGAAGAGACCAAGGAAGCCTCATACATTCTTTCAGTTAATGCTTTTTTGGAGGAACACGGTTGTACACCAGTGACTAGTTCCAAATTAACTGCTGCTATTAGCATTTCAACTGCTTTTCCTACTGTTTTGTTTAAAAAATGAACTGCTATGTAAAAACAGTATATATGGTTTACTTATATCCTTAGATCTTTGGTTAAATAGGAAATTAAAATGTAAACTTACTATTTAATTAGATAGAATTTCAGATCAACCTATTTTATTTTTCATGTTGAATAACATTTACTACAGAACTGACCTTTTTTTTTTAAGCTGAGTTTAGGCTCTACCAAAAAAAGAAACAAACTTTTTAATAGATCTTACTACAAACAAAGACCCTAAGGAAATCATTTTTTACGGTACATTTATTATGTTGATGGTCATTAAGACTTGTACAAATAAACTTTATTTTAAATTTCATATTTATATTAAAATTCATCTTTAAATTTTATCTACTTGCTTTAGCTATTTTATCTTTTAAAAATTTTTTCCAGTGAGGCACTATGTTACAACTATTGTTCTCTGGTCTTTTTATAGGTGTGTTTGAGCAGAGGAAAATTATTAGTTGAAAAAGCTATCAAGGACCATGTAAGTAGGAATTTTAAAAATTCACAGTGTATATTCTATTACTAAAAACTGAAATGTAAAATAGAGATGTTCTTGAAATCTTTTCCTCATTTTTAATAGGAAAAGCCTAAATATCAGCATGTATCTCATAAAGAACAGAATCTGCTTTTCATGAAGAAACGCCTCCATCTTGTGGCCTTTTAAAATATTACTGGCCACTTCTGAAGCCTGTGGCATTTTTGTGTCTTTAAAAGAAATAATTTCTTGAAACTATTAACTGTAAGGCTACAGGGTACATTAATTGTCAAGAATATGGGAGTAAGGCTTCCCTGGTGGCGCAGTGGTTGGGAGTCTACCTGCCAATGCCGAGGACACGGGTTTGTGCCCTGGTCCGGGAAGATCCCACATGCCGTGGAGCGGCTAGGCCCGTGAGCCATGGCCGCTGAGCCTGTGCACCTGGAGCCTGTGCTCTGCAACGGGAGAGGCCGCAACAGTGAGAGGCCCACGTACTGCAAAAAAAAAAAAAAAAAGAATATGGGGGTATATTAAACAGAAATGGTTTTAGAAATTTCAGAAGAAAAAAACTGATGTCCTCAATGCTATTGTAACTGTATAGGGTCTGTTCTGAATAACCATCTCAGTGACATTAAGCTTCAGATAATATTTTTAATTTAGCTCATTTAAAAGAGTAATTTCCTAGAAAAAACTATCAAACTTTTTTTTTTAACAGGATTTTATTCCTTCAAACAGTATATTATCAAACGCCTTATCATGGGGAGTAAAAATTCTTCATATTGATGGTAAGGATTTTATTACTGCTTTTGACAATATTTGTTATAAGTGTCTGTCTCTTCATTCCTAATTTTAGATAGAATTCTGATAGCAAGAGATACCTCTAAGGGTAATTCTTTCATCTAAATTTACTACAATTTTAAGAAAATAGCAGCATTTAACTCCAAAGGTAAAAATGCTAATCTTAAACCCTTCTTTCTTTTAATAAAGACATTAGATACTACATTGAACAAAAGAAAAAAGAATTGTATTTACTCAAGAAATCAAGTACTTCTGTAAGAGATGGGGTATGTTATTTTCCTTAATTTTTAAACTAATTAAAGAAAATGGTAAGCTTGGTTTTTATTTATGTATCTATAAATTTTTTTGCCAAGTGGAAAATATTACTGCCAGAATATCCTAGGGGTAATCCTGTGTACTATATGCATGTTTCTGTCATTTGAATAAATTGTTGCATATCATTTTACTTTAGGATTTACTCATGAGGTAAAAGTTGTTCCACCTTTGATGAGTTTATCACAAAGGTTTTGCTGAATGAGGGCATAAAAATAACTTACATGACTACTTTTAGATTATTTTACTAACCATGCCTTTTCTCTATTGGTTGATTTCTTTCTGTGAAGACATAGCTAAAATGCAAAATGTTTGTTGGGGGTATTGTAAAAGTGAGCTTGTATTACTAAGTTCCATACCACTGGATAAAATCTTTAATTCCTGAATGATCTTTGTTTCCTTTCATTTCTTTGGTTGAGCTGATTTTGAAAAGCAGCTTTTTCTCTTTTTTCCCCATGAAACTGCAATAATCACCCTTCCTTTATTTAGTTGTTTTCCTATATGATTTTTTAGTCTTGAGGATATTGAGCAATTGCAATAGCTGTTTTCACTGTACTTTCAAGCCCAGTGTTTTTACCATGTATATGTTTTTTTATATATATATATACATTTTTTTTTAGGGGAAAAGAGTAAGTATTGGCACACAGAAAGCAAGAAGTAAGTATTTTGATTTCCTTATGTGTGTTTGTTTTGCTTTTAGAAAATAGAATAAAACATATAAAAATCTTCTGACATATCATGTAACCAACCCTTTAAATGACTTTTTCAGTGGTTCTTAGCCTTTTTTTTTTCTTTAGAACATTGACCCCTGTTGGCAGTCTAGTAAATTCTACGGACCTTTGTTAGAATAATGTTTTTTAAAACATTTTTTCTTATCATTATATCACTAAGAAAATCAATTATATTGAAATTCAGTTATCAGAATATTTTTCAGTATAAAATAGTTATATACTTGTTTTTATTACACATTAAAAAGTTCTAGCAGTGATTATAATTGCTACTGTAATTTTGTTTTGAAGTGATGAGTATAAATGATGCTTTGAGATATTTGTAGTAACTAATATGATATGAAAATATGTTTCAACTGATATCAAAATTACAAGCACTGGGCCTCCTTGGTGGCACAGTGGTTTAGAATCCACCTGCCAATGCAGGGGACAGGGGTTCGAGCCCTGGTCTAGGAAGATCCCACATGCCGCGGAGCAACTAAGCCTGTGTGCCACAACTACTAAGCCTGTGCGCCACAACTACTAAGCCTGTGCTCTAGAGCCCGTTAGCCACAACTACTGAGCCCGCGTGCTGCAACTACTGAAGCCCGCACACCAAGAGCCCATGCTCCGCAGCAAGAGAAGCCACTGCAATGAGAAGCCCACGCATGGCAACAAAGAGTAGCCCCTGCTTGCCGCAGCTAGAGAAAGCCTGTGCACAGCAAGGGAGACCCAACACAGCCAAAAGTAAATAAGTAAAATAAATAAATAAATAAAAATTACAAGCACTGCTAATACTACTGTGATTCTTTTGGTTATATGCAAAATTGAAGGACATGTTACATTTCAGTTAGAGAGTAGTGAACATAAAAGTTAAATTTTTTTTCCTGTTCTAGCTCAAAATCCTCCGGAATTCTGCTTATAGATCCTTTAGGAGATCCATTCCATTTAAGAATCACAGAATATAGACAGAGCTTCTGTCATTTTGGAAATGGATTTATAATTGCAGGATACCTTACCTGAGGCTAAAAACTTCAAATTGAAATGAAATGGATAATGGATACATAGTTGGATTATTTTAGCCAGAGTAGTTTTATTTAAAAAAAAAAATTCTGGATTTGTAAGCATCTAATATCATGTTTTGTATATTCCCAAGCAGGTAGACTCAAAAAGCCTTTTGTAAAGGTGGAAGATATAAGCCAGTAAGTATCTTAAATTCAATCTGTATGATTTAATACAATATTAAAGGAGAAAATCTAATTAAACTGTTCCCGCTAATACTGTTAGGTCCCTTTACGTTAGATTTATATGATATTAATATGCATGTGGCACAGTTTCAAAAAGTAGCATTACTTCGTGCTCAAGGACTGAATTAAGTTTCAGTAGGTTTTAGATAATAATTCCTTGAAAATCTAGTTTAGAGCAATCACGAGACCAGCTCATTTTTCAGTATTTCAAATAACCATTCTCTAGCTAAAGGTAATACCATATGATTTAGAACTACTACTTAAAGACTGCATCTACATTTGTAAAAAAGAAATTATTAGTTACTACTTGGAAATACAAAATCTGAGTATAACATCTAATTTGGTAGTTTTCGCAAACTCATTCTGAAGCTCTATAGAATAATCTTAATGAAGACTACAGATATAAGTAGACTAATTTGGCATGGGAGAATTAGATTTCTTTCCCTACACATTCTAGTTACTCATTTAGACATGTGTGATTAATTCTCTTGGGTGCTCAATGAGGTGACAAAGATGTGTTGAACGCTTCTTTTTTTTAAATGTGCTACTGTGAGAAAAAGAAGTACAATTTAAAATTAGGCCTGGAGGGACTTCCCTGGTGGCCCAGTGGTAAAGAACCCTCCTTCCCATGCAGGGGACACAGGTTCAGTCCCTGGTTGGAGAACTAAGATCCCACATGCTGCGGGCAGCTAAGCCCTCGCACCTCAGCTATAGAGCCCGTGTGCTGCAAACTACAGAGCCTACATGCCCTGGAGCCCACGCACCACAACTAGAGAAGAGAAAGCCTGCATGCCGCAACAAAGAGCCCACGTGCCACGACTAAGACCCGACACAGCCATAAAAATAAATATTTTAAAAAATAAAACTAGGCCTAGAGAAGCATCAATAAGTGGAAAGACAGCCCATATTCATGGATTGGAAGACTTTATATTTTAAGATGTGAGTACTACCCAAAGTGATCTACAGATTTAAAGCAATCCCTATAAAATCCCAATGACTTCTGTTGCAAAAAGAGAAAAATCTGTCCTAAAATTCATATGGAATCTCAAGGGACGCTGAACACCCAAAGTAATTTTGAAAATGAAGAACAAAGTTGGAGGTCTACACTTAACCAATGTCAAAACTTACTACAAAGCTGTAGTAATCAAAAGTTTGGTACTGACATAAAGACAGATACATAGACCAATGGAATAGAATAAAGAGCCCAGAAGTAAATCTTCATATATATGATCAAATGATTGCTGACAAGGATGCCAAGAACATTCAGTAGGGAAAGGACAGTCTTTTTTAATAAACAGTATTGGGGGCTTCCCTGGTGGCACAGTGGTTGAGAGTCCACCTGCCGATGCAGGGGACATGGGTTCGTGCCCCAGTCCGGGAAGATCCCACATGCCGCAGAGCGGCTAGGCCCGTGAGCCGTGGCCACTGAGCCTGCGTGTCTGGAGCCTGTGCTCCGCAATGGGCGAGTCCACAACAGTGAGAGGCCCGCGTACCGCAAAAAAAAAAAAAAAAAGTAATAATAATAAACAGTATTGGGAAAACTAGATAGCCACATGCAAAAGAATGAAGTTGGACCCTTACTTTATACAATATATAAAATTAACTCAAAATGAGTCAGAGACCTAAAACTATACAACTCTTGGGGAAAAAAACATAGGGGGAAGCTATATGACATTGGAATTGGCAGTCATTTCTTGGATATGACACTAAAAGCAGAAGCAAAAAGATAAAAGAACTAAATTGGATTACATCAAAATTATAAATTTCTGTGCACAAAAGACATAACACAGAAGGCAACCACAGAATGGGAGAAGATAGTTGCAAGTTATGTATCTAATAAGATGGTAATATGAAGAACTCAACAACAGAAAATCAAATGACCCAATTAAAAAATGGGCAAAGGACTTGACACTGCTCCAAACATACCCAAATTGCAAACAAGCATATGAAAAGATGTTCAACCTTACTCATCATCAGAGAAATGCAAATCAAAACCACAATGAGAAATCTATTACCTCACAACCATTAGGATGGGTACTATTTTAAAAAGAAAAAAGTGTTGGTGAGGGTGTGGAGATATTGGAACTCTTATGCACAGTTTGTGGGATTAGAAAATGGTGTAACCACTATGGAAAACCATATGGAGAGTCCTCAAAAATTTTGAACTGCTTGCTGTATGATCCAGCAACTCCACTTCTGAGTATATATCCAAAAGAACTGAAAACAGGGTTTAGAAGAAGCACTTGTACATGCATGTTCATAGCAGCACTATTCACAATAGCCAAGAGGCAGAAGCAACCCAGATGTTCATCAACAGATGAATGGATAATATGGTATATACATACAATGGGATATTATTCAACTTTAAAAAGGAATGAAATTTTGACACCACAACATGGATCAACCTTGAGGACATTATGCTTAATGAAATAAGAAGAAAATACTACATGATTCCACCTAATGAGGTACCCAGAGTAGTCAAATTCATGGAAACAAGGTAGAATGGTGGTTGTCAGGGGCTGGTGGGGAAGAGAGAATGGGGAGTTACTTATTTTATATGTGGGTACAAAGTTTCAATTTTGAAAGATAAAAAGAGCTCTAGATATGGACAGGTGTTAATAGTTGTAAAACATTGAATATACTTAATACAACTGAACTGTGCCCTTAAGAATAGTAAATAGTAAATTTTAACTGATTCCTATTGTTTATTTCAGATTCCAGGTGAATTACATGATTTTGAAATATAAGACTTCAAACATGTTTTCTTTCATCATAAAGATTCTCATGTATTTGTCTTTTTATTCTTTTAGGCTTTATAGGCCATTTTATCTTCAGCTGACCAATATGCCTTTTATAAACTATTCTGTTCAGAAGCCCTCCAGTCCATTTGATGTAGATAAGCCATCTACCACCCAAAAGGAAACTCAGGTTAAACTAAGGTTGGTTTAACCATCAAGTAATTTTTTATCTTTTTAAACAAATATTTAAAATAATTCATTTAACACCATGGTGTGTGTGTGTGTTGGTGTGTGTGTGTGTGTGTGTGTGTGTCTGTGTGTGTGTGTGTGTCTGTTGGTTTGTGTGTGTCTGTCTGTCTAATCACTGTTGTGCTTTCTCCCCTGGATATTTTTAATGCCCCTTTGCTAGATTTAAAGTCTGAATCTCTTTTTCAAGTATGTCACATTTAGCCACTTTAGATGGGGGCTCTGGGGAGGAGCTTAAAAATATTTGCAAATAATTCAAATGTGTTGTTTCTTTTCAGTGATCTGAGATATTCTCCAGAATAATCATTACATTCTCAGTTTGCTTCTCAATTTCTTAAAAAGAAAAATGGCTAAAAGTATTTGTTTATATAAATCTCTGCAAATTATGGCAGATGCTGTTTGATAGCTGAGGAGTAAATTTTTTAAAATTATTCCTTACGTTCAGCGGTTAATCTTTTACCATATATTTCTATCAGGATCCAAACAGATGGTGATAAATGTGGTGGAATCCCAGTTCAACTCCAGTTAAAAGAGAAGAAAAAAAAGGGATATTGTGAATGTTGCTTGCAGAAATACGAAGATCTCGATACTGTAAATGTGATTTTGTATTTAGAGGGTTGATATTTCTAAAACTATGAATAATATTTGCTGTTTAAATTTTAGTTTATTCTTTTGATTGTGGTTTACAACTTGGTAATTATTAAGTAGTAGATACTTCTTTTTGGTAGAATTATCTTGAATTTTAAGAACCCAAAGTGGGGAAATGTGTATTGAAAAATCATTTTTATCCATTCAGCAAATATTTATTGAGCACCTGCTGTGTACCAATTACTGCTCTGGGTAAACAGCATTGAACAAAAGCGACCAATTCACAACCCTTGTGAAGATTACATTCTGTGGAAGGCGAGGAGAGAGAGCTAACCACAGGATAAGAGAATAGTGAAGTATATAGAGAGAACATTAGATCAGTGCTATGAGAAAATAAAGCAGGAATGAAGGTGTTGTTGCTGTTTATTTAGACTAGACAAGGAATACCTAACTGATGAGGTGGTATTTGAGTAGAGACCTGAGAGAAGTTGAGGGAACAAGACTTGTGAATGTTGAAATAAGCAATGCAAAAGTGCTAAATGAAACTGATTGCCAGGATCAAAGAACAGATGTTGGTGGACTGAGCAATGGTGGTAGAAGTCAGCTTGCGGATATGATTGTAAAGGCGAGGCCAAGAGGATGTGCAGTGGATTGGATGTTGGGAGGGAGAGAGGGTGGGTCATGGGTCACTGCATGCTTCAGGCCTTAACAATTAAAAAATGGGCAAGTGATTTACTAATGGGAGGATGAGAAGAAAGTGGAGACAGTTCTTTGAAATAGCAGAAAAAGAAATTGTTGAAAATATATATGGGATGACGAGAAAGTTTAAAAAATGGGAACAATTACAATTTGTAAACTGATAAAAAGAGCAAGAGCTTTGGATCCAGGCTAGCCCAAGGTTGAATCCTGGCTTCCTGTCTATGAGACTTTGGACAGTACCTGGCACTGTGCTTATTAAATATTAGCTGTTATTGTTTGAATTGTTAATTTTTAAAATACTGGGACAGTCTGTTTTGGTGCTTGGTTTTGGTAGAAGATGGTGGGAAAGTTGAGAAAAAATATTTGAAAATATCTGATCCATAAACTACCTCTGTCTTCAGTTTCTAAATTGGAAGTTTGTTTTATAACTGAAAGTTTGTGTCAGTTTTTTGTGTTCAGTTTATATAATAAAGTAGAAAAATAGTTAATTTTAAAGTTAGTTTAAAATTATTTTTAATCATAAGCTGAACTTTCTCAGAAATATTTGCCCTTCCCAAAAATCATTTTGAAAATTTAAATTGTAGATTGGTCCTGAAATTTTACTTTGCTGTTGCAATAAATTAATCTAAAATGGATGTTTTCCTTAATATCAGTTTGTGGATCCTAATTTGATGCTTAGACAGTGATTCAGTTCCACCTGTGTCGAGGCATTCATTTAACAAATTTGATCACAGGAAATTAAGCAGCAAACAAGGCAGATATATTCCCTACCCTTTTACCATCTTACGGTCTGACAGAGGAAATAGATATGAAACATGTATTTGCAAGTAGGATGAAAAGTGAAGTATGAAGTGCAGTGGTAATAAATAGAGTACTGAATGTAGAATGAGGGACAAGGAAGGCTCAACTGAGAAAGTGACATTTAAATCAAGACTTAAAGGATGAAAAAAAAGAGTTAGGTGGAGGTAGAGAGGAGCTACACAAAAGTTGGAAGTCGTTTTTCTTAGTTCAGTTAGTACTTTTTCCTTCCAAGAACATGAATAAACAGAATCTGAACTTACAAAGTTAATGTTTCGTTTCTCATTAGTTTTAACATTACTGAGCATACATAATTTGTATATGGTAAATTTTGCAAGCAAGGAAGGAATACGTTTATATTCCAGAATACTGTATTTTTTGTGACCAGTGAAGAATTTCGTTTTTGGAATTAAAATCAAATCATCGCAAGTTAAAATTAGTGCTTGCTTCGGCAGCACATATACTAAAATTGGAATGATACAGAGAAGATTAGCATGGCCCCTGCGCAAGGATGAGACGCAAATTCGTGAAGTGTTCCGATGTTTTTAATAAAGATGTTAAAAAAATAATAAAATGGATAACCAAAAAAAAAGTTAAAATGATATGAAACTAGGGAAACAGAAATGAGGTTCTTCCATGATCACCTTGATACAGGCTTCTAGTTACAATTCCCTGATCAGCTGATAGACAAATGATAGAATTAGCCTGGAGATTCCACCTATTCAGAAGGAACTTTGTTTCCTCTGAGTTTTATCCCAATACACTGAACTTGTTGACTTTTGTTCTTAACCACCCTTAAGATTGAGAAAAGCTTCTCGGTACTCAGTTATAAGCACTGGGTAATTGAGATCATTTATTCCCTCATTCTCAAAATTTTTTTTATTCTTCCCAGCATTAGTTGTACTTCATCTTTTTTTACTTAATCTCTCTTCTAGATTCTTGTTTTAGATTCTTGTATGTTACATAACATGTATTTAATATTTTATAAGCCCTACCTTACTTATTACTTAGTGGTAATTGCATAAGGATAAAGTAGTAAAGAGAAGTGTTTTCAAAAATATTAGCACACTAAATGCTATATGTTACGGTTTTTCTTCAGCTTTATCTTCATTTTCTGATGTAGCTCATTGGTTTTCAGTTCCCTTAAACTACTAATTAATTAGTACTTGACTTTCCTGATTGAAAAACAGAAGACTAAAAACCAAAGTACTTTTAGTGGTTTCTCAGCAGTTACTTTTATTCTACTTATTTTAAGTTCTGATAAAGGATATTTCTTTGGAGTAGTTATTAGATACTTAATTTTAGGGGCATAAGAATATTAGAAAAAAGTATCTATTACTTTTAAAATACAATTATGATTTATGTACTTTTTTGTTTTATTTTAGCATCTTCTAAGTGAGCAACACAGAAACTTTGCACAGAGTAATCACTATCAACTTGTTGATGACATTGTATCTAAGTTAGTTTTTGACTTTGTGGAATATGAAAGGGACATGCCTAAAAATAAAAGGTAATTATCAACCCAAGTTTTAAATTTTACAAGAATATTAAACCATTAAACTAAAAATAAATCCAATGTTTTCTGTTCTTAGAAGGATTATATTTTCAGCATAGAAATATGGTTAAGAACTGATTGCTTTTCTCTCCCTCCTCCACCGCCACCAAAAACGCTTACCTAATTATTACTTTTAAGGCTCTCTTCTTAACATAGTCTAAAAGGGGAGTTGGCAAACTTTTTCTATAAAGAACCACATAGTTAATATTTTGTGAACCACAAAAAATAAATAGATGGCAGACTAGATTTGGCCCGAGCTGTATAAAGTGTGAATACAGTGATGTTCAGTATACAGTAACTGTACATTGACAAAATGAGCCTCATTAAGATTATTCCCATAAATCTAAAATAAAAAGAAATGCTTTCATATGAATATACCCTAGAATTGGTAATAACTCAATAGGTTGTTTAGTCCTTATATCTGTTTTTAGACCAATCTTAAGGCATAAAGAAGACTATAAAATGATACCAAGCTACAACTCCTGAAAATTAACTAGAAAGTTTTTTGGCTATATCTGGGTAGAACAGTTCCTAAACCTCTTATTTCTGTAACATTCAGAATGATTGTTCATGACTGATGTAATATTTGGAGAGGAAGCATATTTCCAACTATTAAAACTTATATGGGCTACTGTAAGAATTTAGAATTCCCTAAAAACTCATTCTGCAGCAAAATTCTGAACTAGTACTTATATATAAACTGGTTTATTCCTTAATTATCTTATCATCTGCACAATTTTTATCTCTATAGACCAGTCACTTAAACATCTCTGGACTTTAAAGAAGAGTGATGTTGGCCTAGTGTTTTTACATTTTATATCCTCCATTTGTTCAAGAGGAGTCTTAAGTGAAAGTATCAACAAAATAAATAGAAAAGTAACCATTCTGGTTTTGAAGGGGCAGGTGGAATTCTATATTTCTCTTCATTATCTGTGACATGTATAACATAAAACATAATTAGTGAGCCGTTAAGTTTTTTTCTCTTTGTAAGTAATTTAGGATTGTCTAATACAAACTAGCATCCCAAGGGTATTAAGAGACTCCATGAAGAAGAGAGTTTTAAGTCAAAAATGTGTGTGAAACTTAAGGATTACTGACTTGTCATCTTTAGAAGTATAATGATATAAGGTTTCTGGCTTACTATAATATTGGATTGTTTATTTTTAAATATAAATAAATATCCATTTCTGCCTTAGGTTTCCCAATACTCATTCTCCACATGCTAAGTCAACATTAATGTAAATCAAAGCACAGAAATTAAGAAATTTTTCAGGATAGTGAAAAAATTAAGAACAGACCCAAATCCCTTTACTATCATCTTTCTTTGATTTATATGATCAAAGTAGTTTTAAATACCAAAGTCAAGAAACTGCTTACCTCTGGGAGGAAGTGGAAGAATGTGGATGAGGAATGGTACACTAGAGTTTTTAGCTATATCTGTAAAGTTTTATTATTTTAAAAACATCTAAAGTGGACTTCCCTGGCAGTCCATTGGTTAAGACTCCCCACTTCCACCGCAGGGGGCATAGGTTTGACCCCTGGTCGGGGAACTAAGATCCTGCATGCCACGTGGCGTGGCCAAAAAAATAAAGGCATCTAAAGTAAATGTGGCTAAATAGTAAAAGTTCTGTATTTTTGTAGTGTTTTCTAAGTTAAATAAGTTTTATACACAGTTTTTAAAGATTTTTACTAATTTAGTTTTTAAATACTCAGGAATTTTTGATAGCAATTTTAATTTTTTTTCTTTTCTTTTTCCTCTAAAGAATAAAATACAGTGTTGGTTCCCTTTCTCCTATTACTGCAAATGTTTTGAAAAAGTTTGAACGTAAAGAAAAGATGGAATTACAACATACTTCTCAGAAAAACTCCAGGGAAAATGTACAGGTGATGGAGCACGGTTTCCTGGATAAAGAAACCCAGGAACCTGAACAAAAGTTTATGTCTACTTCAGAACACATCCCACACCCTTCAAGTGAATTAAGAGGACATGATGATAAAACATCTAATAAATGTTCCATGTTAAATCCAGCTGAAAATGACATAAAAGAAAATTTTATATCTCTAAATTTTATATCTCTATCTCCACATAAAAATAAACAGGAATGCATTCTTAATGTTCCTAAACATAAATTAATCATAAATGAAAATGACTTAGAAGTAAGGGTGGATCACTGTCCACATAGGCAACAGGCATCTGTACAAGTTTCTCATTTCAGTACGGATAATAGTGCATCTCAACCAAAACAAAAGTCAGATACTGTACTTTTTCCAGCAAAGGATATGAAGGAAAAGGACCTTCGTTCAGTATTTCATCGTGATTCTGATCTGTTAGCAATAAACAGTTCACAGAAGCACCTAACAATTCAGGCAAAGGCTCCATCCCAAAGCCCTACTGAGGAACCCAACCCATGTGACACCAAGAATATGGATAGTTTACCTTCTGGTAAAATCCATCGGAAAGTGAAAATACTATTAAGAAGAAATAAAAAAGAAAACCTGGAACCAAATGTGGAGTTAGATAAGAAAAGAACTGAATTTCTTACTACACAAGAAGAAAACAGAATTTGTAGCTCATCAGTACAGTCTCTACTGGACTTATTTCAAACCAGTGAAGAAAAGTCAGAATTTTTGGGTTTCACAAGCTACACCGAAAACAGTGGTATTTGTGATGTTTTAGATATTTGGGAAGAGGAAAACTCAAATCTGTTATCAGTGTTTTTCTCTTCCCCTTCAACTTCTACATTTTCTGGTTTTTAGATTTAAAAAAATAAATACCTTTCAGAAGCAATGAAGATCATATTCTTGAAATTTTTAAGAATATGTATAAAAATTCTTAGTTTTGGGGGTGAGGTTTTGCCAATTTTGTTTACAGGATGAAATGTAAATATTAACAATAAAGGTGATTGCATTTTTCTACAGAATTGAATATTCTAGAAAAATTGTAGAATAAATTGACTCATTTTGCATACTATGTTCATAATTGTTTTCTAAGAACTATTATGAATAATAAGTTTGCTTTATGTCAGTGAAAACTAATTTCAAGGGAAATTTTGAGAATATCAAAATTTAGCATTATAAATTTAGATATTCTAGTTATATCTATTGTCTATTAAAACAGATTTCCATGATAACATGATAATATTGCTTTTAAAAACCTAATTTTCATACAGAAAGGAAAAATTGTATTTCAGTGTCTGAGTTCTGGAAATCATTATTACCAGAAACATTGACACATGAGGGTGAACTAGTTGGACCATGCTAGGGTGTTGGCACTGAGGAGTTAGGTTATTTGTGGAGATAAATAGAAGCCATGAGGGAAGAACTTAACCAGGCTAGCATATGGAGTGAATTATTTTTCCACTGTTCTTATTTACCTTTGGAAATAATTTCTTCCAAAAATGACTCTTTAATCCCTAATTTGGTATCAAGAAAGGAAAGGGAAAGGATGGCAATGAACTAGATATGTTTTGAAACATGCAGATTGCCTTTGATCAGTTACTTGGCGATTCAATAATTTAGAGAAGAGAAAATTCAAATATCAGGAAAATTTCAACTCTCACCGGTAGATGGTTCACAATAAAAATTAGTGCCAATGAATATTATATGAACACACTGTCAACTAAAATTAACAGTTTTATTGTTCATGCCAGTACTTAAAGGAGGATCACTGAAATATCCTTTATAGTGCATACGTGCATTTATGTTTTAAACAAAAAACCCCTTGGAAGATTTTTATGCAGGACAGAAAATTCCATTTATAAGTATGAGGGTTCTTATAATGACATATCATTTTCAGTAGTAAACTCATGTAACAACAGACAAATAGCCATTTTCAAAATGCTCTCATATCGTGACCATTTCAAAAGCAGTTCCTTCTCTTATTGTTAACAAACATCTTTAACTTTGAAGGGACAAATTAAGTGGTTGGTTTTTTGTTTTTCAAAAACTCTTTGAGGTCCCAAAGACTACATTAGTTACCCCTAATAGTAATCCCATAAAATCTTTTCCTTTACCTTGTCTTAGCACTTTCAAACAGTATAAAAACTGAGTTGTAATGGCAACTCATCACAGGTTGGGTTCCCACAGGAAGTAAACTCTATGATGGAGTTTAGCATGTAGGATGTTTTCTAACGACTGCCTTTGGACATAGTTGGCCCCACAAGAATCTCACAGTTGCTAAGTGAAGCTGACTGGTAAATCACTGAACGGTTCAATGACCACTCAGATGGGGCATGACCAGGCAACGAGGCTCTGCAGATGAGAATTCCTTCAGGAGCTGACAGCTGTAAGCTGTCTACTGCCTGTACTCCCAGCAGCTGGGGCAGCACCTTCTTTATTAAAGATGGATCAGAATCAATTACTCCTACCAGGATGGTGACTCCTTGTCTGGGGGTCTCTTGGAACAAGGAACCCAAAGGGGCTAGGTGGTAATTGCAGCTTATAATTCAACAGGAATTGCTAAAATGGGAAGCACAAATTACAACAGGGACACAGGAATAATAATGGCAAGTAGGGACACTCAGCTTCCACCTGTTGGTTCCCAGATGCATGTATTCTTGTATCAGAGACATAGCACCATATAAATGTTTTGAACTCAAAAGTGTATCCTGCATCCTAGGTTGATACCCCATCCTCAAATTATCTCCTCCAAGCTAATGCTACAGCTGTGCCTTTAACAGGCCATTCCAATACTCTATCATTTAGGAAGCTTCTGGGTGATTCTATATGAGTTAAGACCGTGGACCACCTGACCGTGGGCACACTCCCAACACCTTCACCATAAAGTCAATCCCCTGGTGTAACATGAAATTATGTATGATTCCATGCCAATAAATCAAATCCTCAAAAAGTGATGGCGTGAGCAAGAAAGACAATCTCCTACCTGGAATATGTCTGTTACTGTGCCTAGCGTGATCAACTTGTCATCATGTGCCAGGCTGGTCTCCTGGAGGGATTGTGCCATATCAGGAGCTCAGTGTTGGTCGCTGTTTCTGGCAAGTTGAACTTCAGCCAAAAGCAGAAACACTAGATCAACCTAAGTGAATAGGAGCCCATACCATTAAGCCCATACGTGGCTTTCATCCCTGCCACCGTAGCCCTTTTTCTTATGTACCCATCGTGTCAGCATTAGGGTGGTATTAACGTATGATATGGAGATGCTCACACTCCATGCCCACTCCCATATGCCACGTGCCTCTACCCCTTACATGTAATCTTCCAATCTGTCTCTCCACAAATCACTTAACAGCCAGTCATTTCTCACTGCCCAAGAAGAGTTCACATATATTCTGAACTCAGGCCACTTCTCTCTCCACACAAAGGGGGTGACTTCAAGCTTCACCTCTTGAAGCTCTGCCCATTGGGAAGATTTTCCCTTGTGACTGGCTTTCAGTACCACCCCTGAGTGGAGCTGTACGGAGGATGCTATCTATTTTCAGCTTGCAACCACAGAAGCAACTAGTCCATGAACCAAGTTTGGGTTTTTCCTCCTTTTTACATCTGGTCTTAAAAGATGGCCCATACACCTGTAGGTGTGACATGGGGGTCTGGGCTGCCTGCTCGTGCAATTTCCATGAACCCTCGGGTCCTGCTTTTGCTCAACCCTGTATCTACCAGTTCCATCTTACCATGGATTACTGCTGCACCTGCTGCAAGTTATGACTGGATGGTTCTGATAGAACCCCAGCTCAAGATTGCCAGTTGTAACCACATGGTGATTTTGCCCCATGGTCAGGTAACTCATCTCTCATACAACAAACTAGCTTCATTTTTCATAAAGTATATAATTCTCCACTGAAGATGGCATGGCCTTATCCTAAAACCCCCAGGGCCTCGGTTGTGATTCCCTATTGACGGTGGCCATAAACTGCAACTTTCCTACCACTGATGTCTAGAACCTTTGAACCTGCCTGGTTACATGACTGCAGAGCCCTCTTCTGCTCATAGCTGGCAGCCTTTCATGCCACTGGGTGGAAGCAGTATTCCCAGTTGGAATATACTGCCTCCAAGATCTGAAGAGGCCTACTAGGCATTATCCTTCCTTTTTCATGTTTAGGAAGTTCAGGGTGCAATAATTTGTCCTTTGGATGGCATGTCCTGGAATGCCCCTGACCAATGGAACTCTAAAAATATTACTGATGTGACAAGGTCCCTGAATCTTCTTACGGTATCTCTCTCACCCTCTAGGGAGGGTGTCTTATCAAAGCTTCCAATATGTTAGCGACCTCTTGCTCATATCGTCCAATAAATATGTTACCATTGATATAATGTATTAATGTGATGTTCTCTATGGCATCCTCTTCAACTTACTGGATGACAAAGGACAAGAACGTTTAAATAGCCCTGAGGTAAAACTACCGTCATCTTTTCCCTGTGAATACACACTGTTTCTGATCTTTTATTTTCCTAACAGGGATGGAAATTATGCATCTACCCAATCAATGTCTGCCTACCAGGTACTTGGGAGTATATTCATGTGCAATGGAAAGGACACCACACCTGGCACTTCAACTGCAGTTGAGCCTATGACTTAGCGCAGTTTGTGGCAGTCTGCTGTCATTCTTTACAACCCAGATGATGGGAATCAACCATCTTTTAGATACTTAACAGGCTCACTAATCTCCTCCACCACCACCCCAGGTTAAGATAGTGTTTTTGATTTATTATTTGGCTGAGGGATAGAGGCAGTTTCAGAGATTACCACTTACTTGGTGTTTTCCTTTTCTTTTCCTTTTCTCTTCTCTCTTCCTTCTTTCTTTCTTTCTTTTTTTGTCTCTCCCACTATAATGATTCTTGTCCTGTAGGTCAGGAACACAACGCGAGGGATTTTATGAAGTACTAAGTATTCGCTCTAATAAAATATTCAGAGGCTCAACAAATGACATTGTTGACCCACTGTGAGCCAAACCTTGGCCAGGACTCCATTTATTACCTGGCTGCCATATGCATCCATTATACGAGGTGCTTTGGACCCCAGGTATCACTGTGAATTCAGACCCTGCATCTAACAAATATTGGGTTATTCTTACCCTTTTCCCCAGTGCAATTACTCAAATACCTGGAGGTAAGTCCCTTTGGGGAAGGACTAGGGGAATCATTACCACATGTATTTGACATGTGTTGCAGTGTCCTTCTCCTGGGGACATAACTTTTCCTCAGTCAATGGTTTCTGGGTTGAGAAACTGACTCAAGTTTGGAAACAGAACAAGAGAGCGTGACTTTATTGGAGCAACTCCTCTCAGCCTCCTGAGGTGGATTTATTTTAATGATACATATTGAGTAAATTCCTTTGTTATTGTCCATCCATTTCACTCCTAAAGGAACTGTGTTCTATTAACCAACTCCACAACTCTCTGAGGATCAGGCCTCCTCTGGCTTAACCTTGCCAATTATTATTATGGTTATGTGCACATGGCATCTGTATATGTGATGGGTTTCATTCAAATATATATAATTATATATAGATATATAGAACAGGCAAGATGTGGCCAGAAGCACACACCTGCAACAACAGTCAAAGGAGATTAATATGATACATCACACAACAAAATGAAGGTTAAAAATTGTATGATCATCTCAACAGATGCAGAAAAAGCACTTGACAAAATCTGAAATCCATTCATGATAAAAACTGTCAACAAACTAGGCACAGAGAGAATGTTTCGCAACATAAGAAAGGTCATATATGATAAGCCCACATCTAACATCATACTCAGTGGTAAGAAAGTTTTTCCTCTAAGATCAGGAGCAAAACACACATGCCCACTCTTGCCACTTTTATTAAGCATAGTACTAGAAGTACTAGCCAGAGCAATTAGGCAATAAAAAGACATAATAAGGATCCAAATCAGAAAGGAAGTAGTAAAACTGCCTCTGTTTGCAGATGACGTGATATTATATATAGAAAACCCTAAAAACTCACCCCCAAAACTGTTAGAACTAATAAATGAATTCAGCAAAGTTGAAACATGTCTTTGAGAGCTCCAAGCAAAGTCCTGAGCTAGTTTACTTAGCTGAGGGTTCTAAAGAATGCATCAAGAGTTCTGTAAAAAAGCCTTCCTTGTCTCTAGTCTATCAGGGACATTGTAATAATCAAGGAACTACAGGAATTGCTCCAAGTCCTTCCAAGTCAGGGAAACCCCAGCCATTTTCCACCACAGGGGCTGCAGAGTAGACAGCAGTGCCTCAGATAGGTCACCCTGCGTGTCTTATCAAAAAGATCCTGGCTTAACAACTAGCACTTCAGGGGTTCTTTCCAAGTTTTATCTCCATTCGACTCTGAACCCACTAGCTATATCTGGCCTGGCAGATAGCAACAAAGGAGTAAGATAATGATTCTGGGAGATGTAACCCAACGAACAGAGAATGTTTCTGTTATGGTGGAGAGATATCTCACTGGCCTTTACCAGGACCTAGGACAAATATTCTATGCCGATTCCCAGCAAACAACTTTCTGATTCAAAATTTAGCATCTCAGGCATCTTAATACCAAAAAAGTAGGACCTAGGAGACTCTTAGCACCATGAGAAAAGAACAAAGTTCACTCTAAATGAACAAAGTAGCATTTTTGTTTAAATACTAGTCTCAAGTAATACTAGTACTTAGTACTTATACAGAGCTTCCTATGTACCAGGCACTATTCTCAGAGCTTTGTATCTATTAACTTCTTTTATCCTCGTAACAATCCTATGATGAAGTAGGTTCTGCCATTATTGTTCTCATTTTCCAAATGAAGATACTGAGGCATAAAAATGTCTGGTAACATACCCAAGGTCACATCCGCTGGTTAGAAGTGGCAGAGCTGCGATTTAAACCCAGTCTGGCACAAGAATTTGTTTTCTTAGCCATTCTGCTATTCAGTGTGGAATCTACCCCCAGGAGACCTGCCAAGTTAAGGCCCAAGCCTAGGACGTGAAGTTCTAACCCATATGCTAATACGAACAAGCCCTGCCAGCACTCCAGCCCTTGATAACTCAATCAGATGATTCCTCATTGCCTAAGCCAGATCTTTGTTTGAATATGGAAATACAGAATGTGTGGTAGATGATGAATAAATCAAAGGCTTATAGAAAAGTTCTCACTAATGCTCAAATCATTTCAGAGTTCAATGTCTTTGCATATGCTGGCAATATTCTCCACTCTTCACCATGCAAACTCCTCCCTACCTTTCAAATTCAGAACAAGTATCCTGTTCTCTGGAAGGCTTTCCTCATTCCCAACTCCAAAGGCAACCCTTCCTCTGCACCCTTTCTTTATTGTAGCATTTAGCACTTTATATTCTATCTACTGCTATTCTCATTGCTCTAGATGGCAAACTTTTTGAAAACAGAACTCTTTGGAAAGCCTCTATTCCCTCATTGGAATACTGAGAGTAATAAAATTACCTCTTTTGCGAGGATTAACTAAAATAATCTCTGTAAACTTACTTGACATTTAATTAGCACTCAGCCACTCTGAAAGTATAGTTTTGTAACCTTGGGTAGTTGGTACAGTGTTGACATACAATATACAGTTAGTAAATGTTTGTTAAACAAGCACAAAATAATATTCCAAAATATCACTGAGGAAAAAACAAAAAAATCACTGAGGATGTACTTCAAACGTCTTAGTTAAACGTCTTTAATATAATGCTAGCCCTGATTCATCAGTTTTGCCTATTGAAATTTCACAACTCAAGTTGTCACATACCTTGTTGGTGTCATTTCATTTTTCCTGTTACAGTTGAAGGGATGCTGTGACCAAGACTGTTTAAAATTAAAATAGAATTTGCAAGTATATTCAGATAAGGAAAAGATATCCTTGCTTTTAAATTATTTCATTGGTACATTTAGTCATATTTTAAAATGAAGACAATAAATTAAAAATATTCCTTTCTCATTTCTCCTTTTTTTGGTTCCTTTCCCTCCTTCATAGTTTTAATTTTAAATAAAAAACAATGGCTGCCTTCAAAAGTTATTTTATAAACAGAGCAAGTTATAATTACTAACACAAGAAAAATTTCAGTGTATCCAAAAAAATTTCTAAGCTCCTTGACATAGCCCCCTTACTGGGTTACCATGAATACAATAAAAATGCCAGACTAATAAGAGAATTTGGAAAACTCCTTGGAGAAACTGGATATTATCTACTGGATAAAAAACATTTCTGACCCTTAAGTAAGTCTTGGTCTGTATTTTGTTTACTTTCTTGAATATCTCCTAAGTATCTCTAAACTCTCCATCTTACTAATTATACAAATACATAAAAATTATTTAGTATAAGGTTATTTTACCTTAATTCCTTTGAAGGGAATAAAGTAGCTATCATATCGTTTTATAAAGCATCTGTTTCCTCATGCAGGGAATTTCATGTAGTTATAATTAAAGTTTATTTTACTCTAATAATTTTTACCCTTTATATATTTAGGAAACCTGAACCTTATTGCAGAAGAAATCAGTATTGAACTTAACATAATTACTTGCACAATCTATAGACATCCATTCCACAAACTGTTACCAAAAGCCCTACGCTGTATAAGCATTATGCTAGGTGCTCAGGATACAGGAATACAAATTAACAAAACACAAGTCAGTAGTGATAAGTATTACAAAGAAAAAGAAAGCAGATTAAGGGGAATAGAGAGGGAAGGGGATGAGGTGTTATACAGATCAGGTAAGTATCTCTGAAGGAAACAAGAGAGTGAGTCACAGGACACTGAGAAAGGGACCTCCAGGCAGACAGGTTAGCAAGTGCAAAGGTCCCGAGACAGAAATGTATTCTGCTTGTTCTAAGCAGAGAGATCGGTGTGGTTGGAGTGGTGTGAGCTAAGGAGAGGAAAAGGCACCTCCCTGGAGGTCTAGTGGTTAGGACTCTGCGCTTCCACTGCCGAGGGCCCAGGTTCAATCCCTGGTCGGGGAACTAAAATCCCACAAGCCGCGTGGCCAAAAAAAAATAAGGAGAGAGAAAAACGTAGGAGATAAGTTCAGAGAGAAAGCATGGCCACAGATCCAATGGAAAGATGATGTGAGCCACATACAAAGATCTTCTAGCAGCCATATTTTTAAAAATACAAAGAAACAATTTTTTTTTTGCCACGCCACTCAGCTTGTGGGATCTTCCTCGACCAGGGATTGAACCCGGGGCCACAGCAGTGAAAGCACCAAGTCCAAACCACTAGACCACCAGGGAAGTCCAAAATGAAATTAATTTTAATACTGTATTTTATTGGAAGCACCATATCCAAAATATGATTTCGATACATAATCAATATAACAAAATATTAATGAGGTATTTTACGTTTTTTCCTTCTTAAGAAGTCTTTAAAATCCATTGTGTATTTTATACTCACAGTACATCTACATTCAGTCTAGCACATTTCAAGTGCTCAGTAACCACATGTGGCTAGTGGCTACCATATTGGTGCAGTTACAGACAACTGTAAAGCCTTTGAAGAGTTTGGATTTTGTTTTATGTATCAAATGTATATGAAAATAAAAGAAAAATATAATGAATTTAAAGTTGCCATCGCTCAGTTTCAGCGATTAGCAATACATGGCCATCTATACCTCTATCCACCTTCCCCAAACCTAGATTATTTTGAAGGACTGTACTGGAGAGTTTTGAACAAAGGAATGACTTTTAACAGCTT
The DNA here is from genome assembly GCF_949774975.1 of Lagenorhynchus albirostris. Taxonomy (NCBI): domain Eukaryota; kingdom Metazoa; phylum Chordata; class Mammalia; order Artiodactyla; family Delphinidae; genus Lagenorhynchus; species Lagenorhynchus albirostris. Next base: position 75,349,114 of record NC_083102.1, on the reverse strand, counting down.
ACTCCGACTGCCAAGTAGAGAATACCTTGTAAAGAAGCATGGATGGAAACAGGAAGACCTGTTATGAGGCCATTACAATAATCCAGGTGAATTTACAGCAGCTTAGTTGGGGGTGATGGCAGTGGACTTGGTGAGAAATGGAGGATTGATTGGATTCTTAATATATTTCAAAGGTAGAAGCTGACAGGATATATTGGTGAATTGGGTACAGGATTTGAGAGAAAAGAATCAGAGATGACTTCAAGGTATTAGGCCTGAGCAAGGTGATAGAGTTGCCATTTACTGAAACAGGGGAGACTGCCAGAGGAACAGCTGGATGGAAATTGAGGGCTCATCTTTGGATATGCTAAGTCTAGACGTCCTACTAGACATTCAAGTGCCAATAGTGAATAAAAAGTTGTATACCTAGATCTGCAATTCAAGGAAGAAGCCCAGGCAGAGATATAAATTTGTGAGTGATCAGAAAATAGGTGGTATTTAAAAGCATGGGACAAGATGCATTCACTAGGAAATGAATATAAACAGAGGAGAGGTCCTGGTACACTCCAAAGTTAAGAGCAGGAAGAGGAGGAAGAACCAGGAAAGGAGACTTAATCGAAGCCCCAAGTGAGACAGAAAAAAAATAAAAATAAAATGTAAGAAAAAGTAGTGTCCCAAAAGAAAATTAAAGGAAGTATTTCAGTATAGCAATATATATTATTATATACAAATATAGTAATATTCAATATAGCACAGGGAACGATACTCAATATCCTGTAATAACCTATAATGGAAAAGAATCTTAAAAAGAATATATATATGTACATATATGTATAACTGAATCACTTTGCTGTACACCTGAAACTAACACAACATTATAAATCCAACTATATGTCAATAAAAAAATTTTTTAAAGAACTGCTTCAAGAAGGAGGTAGTACACAAAACACAAAACTAAATTTAAGAAAATAAAAACCAATGCCTAGAAGTTGAAAACTAACTGAAACAAATGAACCTAATGGTATATCAGTTTGGTAACAAAATCGCGCAGAGAAAAGAATTATTCCAATTGATCTTAGAACAAAATACTCTGACTATACAGTTTTTAGTGCAATACATTCCTAGGACAAAAATATTAAAAGGGCAAACAAATCTTAAAATACCTAATGTCACTTAGTATTCTTATTGTTAATAGTAACAATTGTATTATTATTAACATGAATATATTTTAACATAATACAACTAAGAAACTATGTTAAAGCTGCTAAGGACTAATGTTCAGCATCAAAATGTCAGTTAAAAAACCTTGTAATTTTAAATTGTGGTTGTAAATATCAGTATAAACTTGTAACTTTATTTTTAAAAAGGTACTTATTTTCTAACTGTCCACTGAAGGGCCAATTAACAATGATAATCAAGTAGCAACAAGAATTCCATACTCTGGTCTCAAAACACCTTCACACACTAAAAGGACTCAGGGTTTTTTATCAACAGTCAATTCCAGGAAATGTACCAACTGAGTTTGGGATACCACATTATGATAGAAAGCAAGGAAGCTATCAAAAGCTAATATTGCCATATTAAATAAATACAGAAAATATCAAAATGTTCCCCCTTGTGGCCAAAATAGAATAATGTGAGTATCAAACAACTGCAACTGATAGAAATACATTGAATGTGTAAAGCCATGAGTTCGTAGTGACATGCAAAAAAGGAAAAAGACAGAGAGAGAGATTCTTTGGACAGCATGGAGGTTGCTAGGTAACCAACACATTACTCTGAAATTGGATAATTTAAAGGAAATAATTAAAGATCTTTCCTGTCTTTTCGGTATGAACAGTATTTCAGGGTAACCAAATAAGCCTAAAGGATGCAGAAAAGTTTTTCTATACAGAAGACTTCTAGCTAATAAATGTAGAAGTAACGATCAAATTAGAAAATCACCATCTTGCAACCCCTATTTCAAAATGAATCAGACAATAGTCATCAATAGATATTAAAATCATTAGTTAAAAGACTGTTGGGAAACTTCACAATGAAGGAACTACGCTGTCACCACCTGAATTAAGCATTACTACAAACGTGAGACAACCTGACACTATGTGGTTCTCCAGGTGATGAAACAATATAAAGTCTGTAACATCACCTACAGCTAGTCTCATCAAAACTTGAAACAGAATTTAATCGAGTCTTTAGATCTCACTTCTAGACAGCAGGACTACTGACCCACTTTCTTCAAGAAGTAAATGGAGGGGCTTCCCTGGTGGCGCAGTGGTTGAGAGTCTGCCTGCCGATGCAGGGAACGCGGGTTCGTGCCCCGGTCCGGGAAGATCCCACATGCCGCGGAGTGGCTGGGCCCGTGAGCCATGGCCGCTGAGCCTGCGCGTCCGGAGCCTGTGCTCCGCAGCGGGAGAGGCCACAACAGTGAGAGGCCCACGTACTACAAAAAAAAAAAAAAAAAAAAAAGGAGTAAATGGAATAAGGGAGGGGAAAAGGAGCAGTCCTCCAGATGAAAAGAGATCCTAGAGACCCTAAGAACCAAATTCAAGATGTGGACCTTGTTTGGACTCTGATCTGAAAAACATAATTGTAAAAAGGCATTTCTTGAGACAATTGGAGAAATGTTAATAGTTTATATTAAAACCTCAGAAATGTTTTATTTCCTTTGTTAGATGTAAAAATGGATTTGCGGTTACCTAAGGAAAAAAATTTTGTCTTTCAAAGCATAATGAAGTGGCTGGGTAAAATAGCATGCCATCTAAGATGTGCTTTTAAATACTTCAGCAAAACCAAAAACAAAACACACACACACAAATAGAAACAGCCCCAGTTACCAAGATACTCACTTAACCCAGCGTAAGAGCTGCGAGTTCTTCAACAGCCATAGAATATTGTCCCTGCTTCAGCAACTCAGATACTCACGACGACTCAAGAGTTGTCGAGTAGAAGCATGGAGGTCAGAACTGAACTGGGCAAACTCAGCAACCTCACCATAGGAGCCAATTTTGACTTCACAGTGCCTGGCCCTGCTTCACAGACCTGGTGTGGGCAGCATTTCTGACGTAGGACACAGAAAAAACAATGTAAATGGTAGGGCAGATACCTTTGTAGAACAATTCTGTTTCCAAGAAGATCTGTCCATCACTGATAGGAATGATATTCGTTGGAATGTAAGCAGACACATCACCAGCTTGTGTTTCTGGTAAAGAAGTCAAGGAGCCACCACCAAAAGAATCGTCCATTATGTCTGCTCTCCTGTAGACGGGAGTGTAAGTAGAACACATCATCAGGCTGGACCTCAGGAGTAGCTGAGTGGTCTGTAGACCAGCAGAGGCACCAGCCTGCTTGGATAATTCATCACAGATGATCAAAGCATGTTTGCCATTATCCCTAAAATGCTCTCCCACAGCACAGAAAGAATAAGGAGTCAGGTACTGATGGAGGGCAGTGTCAGCAGCAGTGGTTGAAACCACACTGGTGTTCTTCATGGCATCCACATCTGTAAGTGTTTTCACCAACTGGGCAACAGTGGATCTCTTCTGACCGATAGTGTAGATATAGTATAGCTGCTTCTTTCCATCAGATCCATCACTGAAATGTTTCTGGTTAATAATTATGTCAATCATTGATGTTCTGCCAGTCTGTCAGTCACCAATCGTCAGCCTGTACTGACCACAACCAATCAGCGCCAAGCTATCCACAGCATTAATGCCAGTCTGCACTGGTTTCTGCACAGAGATTGGAGAAATGATGCCAGGGGCTTTCAGGCCAACTCACCATTGGGTCTTGGAACCAACCGGATCCTTTTCATCAGTGACATTACCAAGGGCATCTACTATACAACCCAGTAGCTTCTCACCAACTAGAACATTCACAATGGCTCCCGTCCTCTTCACAGTATCTCCTTCCTTAATTAGTTTATCATGTCCAAACACAACAAAACCAACATTGTCAGTTCCCAAGTTGAAACATACCCTTTAAGCCTGAAGAAAACACTACCATTTCGTCTGCTTGAACATTCCTCAGCCCATGTATTCAACCAATACTATCATCAATACTTGAGACACACCTGTTTCTTCACAGTCAACAGAGGTTTTGGCTCCAAGATTACGCTCTTCAAGAACAGAGGATACCTCAGCAGTGCCAGTCGTCTGAAGACAAGCGTTAAGAGGCATGGAGGTTCCCTGTGGCAATGAAGGATGATCCCAAAGCATTCTGAAGACCAGTCTGGCCTGCCAAGGGAGGGTGCAAGCCACAGCCCAAGGCCACGTGTCCAGACAGCATCTTTGCAGCTCTCCTTGGGTGGTTCCTCTGCAGCTGCAACCTCTGGACCGACTTCCAAGCAAATATTAACCAAAAGAAATTACACCAGTATCTTGAGATACTATGTAAGAGGATTATGAGATAATTACATTAGTATCAGACAAAATGTTTCTAAGAAATAATCCTTACTATGGATAAAGTCACATGTAAAGATAAAATAATGCAAGAATAACTCACTAGATACATAATATATATGCTTGTATAATTTAATTTTTTTACTTTTTATTATGAAATTTACAAACATACAAAAGTAGAAAAAATAGTACAATGAACGCCTATAAATCCACTGAGATTCAGCCACTGTTAACATTCTGTCATAATAGCTTTATTGATTTATCAATCTATTTCATTTTTTATTATTCTGGTTGAGTTGTTTCAAAGTAAGTGTCACACATTATGACATTTTATGCCAAAATACTTTACACTTCTAAAAGAAAAAAAAAATTCTATCTAAATACAATGGTATTGCCTCCCCAACATGAAAATAGCTCTCTAGTTTCAACTCACACCCATTCTGTATTTAAATTTACCCACATCCTCAGTGTTATTTATAGCTCACTTTTTCATAGCAGGATCCAATCAAGGATCATCTACCGTATTTGGTTGTTAAAGCTCTTAAATTTAATCTATAGTTATTGCCCCTCCCCCATTTTTAGGAAATCCCATTTCTAGAAATCTATCCCAAAGATAACACTAGCAAAAAATTTTTTTAATTAATTTTTTATTGAGGTATAACTGACATACAACTTTATATGTTAGGTACATTACATACAACTTAGGTACATAACATAATGATTCGATATTTGGTACATAACATAATGATATTTGATATCATATTCGATATTTGGTACATATCATAATGATATTTGGTACATAACATATGATATCATAACATGATATTTGATATCATATTCGGTATTTGGTACATATCATAATGATATTTGGTACATAACATAACGATATTTGGTACATAACATAATATTTGGTACATAACGTAACGATATTTGGTACATAACATAATGATATTAGGTACATAACATAATGATTCGATATTTGTATACACTGTGAAATGATCACCACAGCAAGTCTAGTTAACATACATCACCATACATAGTTACGGAATTTTTTTCGTGACATGAGCTTTGATGATTTACTACTCCCCTAAGGATTTTCAAACATGCAATACAGTATTATTAACTATACTCGCCATGCTGTACACTACATCACCACGACTTATTTATTTTATAAATGGAAATTTGTACCTTTCGACTCCCTTTACCCATCTGCCCACCCTCCAACTCCCGCCTCTAGCAACCACCAATCTGTTCTATCTATGAACTTGGTTTTTGTTTTTGTTTGAGATTCCACATATAAACGAGATCATAACCAGCAAGTTTGTTTTAATACATACATACAAAGGTATTCCCTTCAGCACTATTTGTTACAGTAAAAAGACTGAAAACAAACCAAATATTCATTAAAAGGGGACTGGAGGCATGAACAGCCACACAATGAAGTCCTGTGCAACGTTTAAAAATGAGAAACTCTTGAATACTGCTATGAAGTGATCTCCAGAATATATTTTTAAATGTATAAATCATGTCAGACAGTGGGCATAAAATGCTACCTTTGTTTTTTTTTTTTTTTTTTTTTTTGCAGTACGTGGGCCTCTCACTGTTGCGGCCTCTCCCGTTGCGGAGCACAGGCTCCAGACGTGCAGGCTCAGTGGCCATGGCTCACGGGCCCAGCCGCTCCGCGGCATGTGGGATCCTCCCAGACGGGGTCACAAACCCGTGTCCCCTGCATCGGCAGGCAGACTCCCAACCACTGCGCCATGAGGGAAGCCCAAAAATGCTACCTTTTATCTAAGAAATAACTGAAGAGCAAAGCAAAAACTAATATAAATGAAAGGCAACATCATTACAAACCATGCAGTAGATATAAAAAGGACAATAAGATATTACCAACAATTTTATGCCAATAAACTTGAAAATTTAAATGGACAAGAAAAACAGAGAAAAACCAACTTACTAAAACTAACACAAAAATTAAAAGTAAATCTAAATAACCCTATACCTATGAAAGAAAATGAACCCATAATTAAAGACCTTCCCCAAAAGAAATCTCCAGGCCATATCACTTCACTAGTGACTTCTAAATTAACAAAGAAATAATATCAATCTTACACATGCTCTTATAGAGAATACTTTTCAAGTTGTCTTATGATATCAGAATAAACTCAATACCAAAACTGAAGGACTTACAAGGACAGAAAATTACAGACCAATTTTTTTCATAAATCTCATAAATCTATTGATTTAAAACCCCCTAAAACAAAATAGTAGCAAATTGAATCCAATAACATAAAAAATAAATAACACATTACAACATTTAATGCAATGTTAGTTTAATATTTGAAAATCAATCAATGCAATTCACCATATTAACAGAATAAAGAAAAACATGCAAACTGACAGGAATATGGAATCGAAATTAAAAACCCATTCTACAGGTACCTGAGAGTTGTGCAGTAAATCTACAGTACAAGAAAACAATTATACACACACACACACACACACAATTATTCCCAGGGAAATAGGCAGCAACTTGGTTTAGAATATTGCCAGAGTTACTCTCTCCTCTGGGCTAGGCCTCACTTTCTTTAAATTAGCAATGAGATAAGTTTGGGGACACCAACAGAGACTGGTCCAAGGGTCCTTCTATTAGTCCCTTTATTCTCTGTCTTGAAGACAATGCTTTTTCATCCTTCTGCTGGTAGAACTTTCTTTTTTCCCGTGTGTGCATGAACAGTTCGGGACCTCCACTCACACGACGTTACGTGTTTGCTCACCATCTACAACTATGTCCTGTGGGCACAACGGAGCAACTGTTTCAAAGGAGTGAGGTGTTATGGCCCTGCTATTACCTCCCTGAGTGTGGGCAAACATGGAGACATCTAATCAAAACTCTACTGCCAGTGAGAGTGCCAAATGCACAACCACTTTGGAAGACACCGTGTATTTCTTAACACACTTACCATACGACCCAGTAATGTCACTCCTAGGTATCTATCCAAAAGAAATGAAAATTTATGTTCACAAAAAAGACTTCTATAAGAATGTTCATGGGAATTCCTGGTGGCGCAGTGGCTAAGAATCCGTCTTCCAATGCAGGGGACGTGGGTTCAATCCCTGGTCAGAGAACTAAGATCCCACATGCTGTGGGGCAGCTAAGCCCATGTGCCACAACTACCGAGCCCGTGCACTCTAGAGCCCGTGTGCTGCAACTACTGAGCTGGCGCAATGCAACAATGAATCCCACGTGCAGAAACTAAGACCCAATGCAGCCAAATAAATAAATAAATATTTTTAAAAAAGAACATTCACGGCAGTTTTATCATAATAGCCCTAAACTAGAAAGAGCCCAAATGTTTATCAATAGGAGAAGAAATATACAAACTGTGTTACGTTCATATAATGAAATGCTACTCAGCATTAAACAAATTACATACGCAACAACGTAAATGAAAATCAGAAACATTATGATGAGTGAAAGCAGCCAGAAACAAGAGCACACACGGTATGGTTCCATTTATATGAAATTCTAGAAAAGGCAAAATTAATCTATGGTGGAAAAAACTGCCTTGGGGTGGGGTAGGATTTGACTAGGGACCATATAAGGGGCCTTTTTGGTGGGATGGTAGTGTTCTACATATTAACAGAAGTTTGGGGAGCAGGCTAATGAATTTGTCAAAACTCAGCTAATGTATGCTAAAAATGTGTGCATTTCATTGTATATAAACTTTACATCTAGGGAAGAAATTTTAAATACTAAACTTGAGTTAATGACATGCATGTTATAGTACTTAGGGAAAAGTGGCTGAAAACTGTAATTTGTTTCAAAGAGCATAAAAAAATAAAATGGTTTAATTGATAGATGTGGCAGAGTATAACAAAAGAATTAATGGTAGAATCAAGATGGTGGGCATATCCTTTCAACCTTGCTGTATGGATGAACTTTTCATAGTAAAATAAATGTAAAGCTCTGTCGCCTCGTTGGAAATAGGTTCAGTGAGGAAGCTTTCCTCAGGTAGATATATTAAGTAGCAAGCATAATTTGAAGAAAGAGAGGGACTTGTTACAGGAATGTGAACAATATAAATTTTCGTTCCTTTTAAGCAATATGTAAAATTTGTCTTCATGATAGCATGTGCACAGTTCCTGGTGTGACTTAAAAACATTAGTTGATAGTCATAATTTGACAGTGCCATTTGTTTCCTATAAGAAATGAGAAAATCATTAATTGCACAGTATGAGAGGAGGGAAGCTTATAAAGAAAAATTTGACCAGGAAATTCCCTGGCGGTTCAGTGGTTAGGGCTCCATGCTTCCACGGCAGGGGGCACGGGTTCGATCCCCGGTCAGGGAACTAAGATCCCGCATGCTATGCGGCATGGTCAAAGGAAAAAAAAAAAAATTGACCAAGGACCTCCCAGGACATGACTTGATTAGTAAAGCAGATGTATTTTAGTTTCTTCTAATTACCTCCCCAACCGGGGTTGCAGTGGGGGGAGTCCTATACAGCTTTTCTGGCATAGAATTCTGTTATTTCCTTGCTGCTTAGCAGCAAACTACAATTCTGTTCCAATTATTTGTCTTCTTAAATCAAGCAAAATGAGAACAGCTCTGTGTAAATTATAATCTGTATAATTATATCAGTGGCCTTCAAAACTTTTTTTAACCTCAACCTACCAAAGAAATATATTTTACATCATGACCCAGGAAACACACACACACACACAGATATATGAATCAAAAGTTTCAGGAAATACTGTTATTATTTATGATGCCATCTGATATTTATTTCCATTTTATTCCATTACTTCAAAATGCTAGTCATAACCCATTAAATTGATATCCTATTGAAATACTGTACCATGTAACAGAGTTTTTTAGAAAACTCTAAGTCCTGGATGTGGACTGCATTGTGACACAATCTAAGAAATGTAAAATATCTTTCTATTGCTTTATAAGTGCTATTCCACAGACTCCTTTTTGCGTGATAATTAAATATGTATTGAACCAACTCTGTGCAAGGCCTCGTGCTAGGAACTTGAGATGAACAATTTCATTATACTTCTTTTATATATTTCCTTCCTAAGAACTCAAAGGGTTTTAGATATACTCTGTTTATTGTAACAAAACCCCATGGGGTCACAAAGGATAGGCATCATCAATGCTTTGGAGTTGAAGGCACTGACTGAGTCAGAAATCACATATTTGCCAAAAGTCATACTATTAAAGTAATGGAAGTTAAGAAACAAATTTTCTCAACTTCAACTTTAAAATGCTAGAGTATTTTAAAAAATCAACTTCAAAAATCATTTATTTTCTATATTAAAATACATAATGACTTTTTTGCATAGAAATAACTAGATTAAAAGTTTGATCATGTCTTATTTAAATTATATCCATCTATCATAATACAGTCAGATGTGCATTAAACACTGTTTAAAGATAAAAAAAAAATTTTTCTCAAGATCCCCAGAGAAAAACTAGAACACCACAGAGAATATGAGCAGAACATGCAGAGTCATTCCTGTTTACTTGTACTACTACCCTTGAAACATACCCTGGCATCCCACAGATTTCATCTACTAGCATGAATTACTTTGCAGAAAATTTCTTAGTTCCTTACACAAGCAGACATGCGTCGCATCTCTTCTGTTTATGTCTCAATTCTAGGAGTTATCAAAGTTTTTGTTCTTTTTATTTTTCTATATGCAAGTAATAAAAACTAAATGTAAATAGATACTATTTATAAATTACATCTAGTAATAAATATTGGGCAGGCCAAAAAATTCCTTCGGTTTTTAAATAAAAATAAAAGACACACTTTTCATTTTCACCAGGAACTAGTTATTGAACACATTCACCGTTTTGTTCCACTACCTTCTGCCATTTTTCAGGCAACTTCATAATTCCATCTTCCCAAAACTTTTAATCTTTTTGAGCAAAGAACTGTTCCAGGTGCGTTTTACAGCCTTCCAGGGAATTGAAATTTTTTTCCATTATGAGAATTTTGTAAAGACTGAAATAAATGGAAATCCAAAGGTGCAATGTCTGGTGAATACAGCGGATGAATCAGAACTTCCCAGCTGTAACAATTTTTGCTTGGTCATCAAAGAAACATGTGGTCTTACGTTATCCAGATGGAAGATTATGCACTTTCTATTGACTAATTCCGGAACTTTTCGTTGAGTGCTACTTTCAGTTGGTCTAATTGGGAGCAGCACTTGTTGGAATTAATTGTTTAGTTTTCTGGAAGGAGCTCATAGTAGAGGACACCTTTCCAATCCCATCATATATACATCACCTTCTTTGGATGAAGGCTGGCCTTTGGTGTCATTGGTGGTTGTTCATTTCACTTCCCCACAATCTCTTCCATTCCACGTTATTGTACGGTATCCAGTTTTCATCACGCATCACAATTTGTTTTAAAAACGGAACGTTTCCTTACGTTTAAGTAGAGAATTGCATGTGGAAGTCAAGAAGGTTTTTTCGCTTAACTTATATGGAACCCAAACGTTAAAGCAATGAACATAACCAAGCTGGTGCAAATGATTTTCAGCGCTTGATTTGGGTATTTTGAGTATGTCGGCTATCTCCCACGTGGTATAATGTTGATTGCTCTCAATTAATGTCTCAGTTTGATCGCTATCAACTTCAACTGGTCTACCCGACCGTGGAGAATCGTCCAGAGAGAAATCTCCAGCACAAAACTTCACAAACCACTTTTGACATGTTCGAACAGTCACAGCACCTTCTCCACAGATTGCACAAAATCTTTTTTTGCGTTTCAGTTGTGCTTTCCCCTTTCGTGAAATAATATAGCATAATATGCCAAAAATGTTGTTTTTTCTTCCATCTTCAATATTAAAATGGCCACACAAAAATTCACCAATTTTGGTAAGTTTTTATTTTCAATGCACGCTGATATGACAGCCGTCACAATACAATCTAAAAAAACTGTTTCGAATGAAGTTAAAGACAACTAAGCGCTACTAGAACCATCTTAGGGAAAAACCCGAACGAACCTTTTGGCCAACCCAATACAATAAAACACATATAAAGCCTCTGCAAGGAAACTTACAAAAGTTTACTGAGAAACTTTAAAGAAGACGTTAATAAATTCTGAGAGTTACCATATTTGCGGAATGAAAGACTCAGTATTTTAAAGATTTCAATTCTTTCCAATTCATAGTTTGAATTTACTCCCAAAGTTTTTGTTCTTAAGCTGAAAATCATTACACATTAAATTGAACTAACAAATAAATTCATTTGTTAATTCATTCAACAAACATTTACTGTGTGCTAGTTACTGTGCTGGGTACTAGGAACCTGATGGTCTCTGAATATACAGAAAGGCCTCCTACTTTAGAATGGTAGTGACAGAAGGTCTCTCTGTAGAAGTGGCATTCAGTTCAGACTTGAAGAATTTCTCAAGAAAAAGCCACTCGTGCAAAGACCTGGGAGAAGCGTAATCGGACAGAGGGACTGTGTGAACGAAGTGTGAACGAAGGACTAAATGCATGAAGCAGGGACAAACGGGATTCCAGAGAAAAGGGCGATCTCTTAAGGCTGGGAATGGAAAACTTGTAATCCTAAGTAGGTAAAACTTGAGAAACACATTGGAAAAACTAATCGTACTCAAACCAAAGAGAGTAAGAGAAAGGCATTCCAGGCAAGGAAATGGAAAAGAACAAATCTGAACTACATGATATAAAATAGGGCAGCCAAAGCCTGACAATAGGATTGTTTCATAGTTGTGACTACTTCTGGGCTCGGCTTCATCTGCTTGGAATTCCAACAGGACGTTGTAAGACGGCAAAGGGTCCCAGCTGTGCCTAGAGTTGGGACACTACTTCTATGCAGCCAGCCCTCATGCCTTATCATCAGCAAGAAATACTAGCTATCTTGGTTTTGCAGAGGCAAAGAATACTTTCCATCTAGCCTTCTGCGTTGTGAAGAAACCAATTCTCCCCACCTTAGCATCAGTGTATGTGAAGTGAAGACTCTCTGAAGAAAGGTGTAGAAGGTATAACTTAAAGTCTTTCCCAAGCTCATTACTTCCCTGATAAAGTTAACTGAGCACTAATCGACAGTAAGAAAAACTTCCCCCTTTCAGAGCTGTGGCCTTGGCCTCCTTTTTAGCCTTAGGAAAAATTTATTTCTAGAAACAGAAGGCAGAGTGACCACTTATGCAGTCTCCAAGCCCCTCAGCTGAGGCTCTGTTAGAAGTCACTTGTTTTAATCAAAGAAAGAGCTACTTGTCTTCTGCTGTTAACCATGGTTATTTAGCACTGTATTTAAACTCAATATTGTTTTTAACACATGATATTTAGGAAAAAAGGTAAGAAGAATTAAGTCATGCAAAGAGACAGAAAGTGATTTTTAATTAAAACTATCAATATTCATACCACCTTCCCTGGGAGAGTTTATTTCCAAGCACCACTTAGGTACTTTCCAAGGCAGAAAATGACAGCAGCCAGCAGAGAAAAAGAAAACAAACTATATTAATATGTCAACCCTCCAACCCCCAACTTCTGCCTGCCTTTCTCCTCCAAACTGTGTCTTTGCCTGGAAGCTAAAAGGAGAAGGCCATTTTTAGCTAAAACGCACTCTTACAGTTCACAACAAGCATTCTTTACATTCATTCTATTTTTAAATACATCAGCTTCAGGGGAAGACCAGAGGAAGAGTTGCCCTTTTATTATACAGGACAAGTAATAAAGAAGATACTAAAAAGAGGACTTCCATGAAAGTTTTTCCTCGGTTCTACATGGAGAGATCAATTCCAGTCTGATTATCAGTGCATGGACCATGTGCAGTAGGCAGCAGTCTTCCAGATAAAGAAAAAAGATGGACCCAGAGCTTCTGCAATTTAAAATGCTCTCAAATCAACACGGAAGCTTTGGAGAAATGGCTAGAGGTTTTTAAGGCTCAGACGGTATTCTAGAAAACTCAGAGATATTCTGTGAAACGCTTAGGTCAGACATATCAAGTCAATATCAAGACAATCTGAGGTTCCTTTAAAGTCATCAAATGATACATGTGTGAAACCCAAAGAGATTACAAAGGGCAAAATAATAGACCAAGAATGTGGTCCTGAATCCCACTCTGTTCTCCAATAAGTGGAAATATTTTGGCCCCAGAAAGTCCCTAACCTAAGCCTTGCAAATAATATCTTAGTACTAGACTTGACATTGATGGAGAACTGCCATAGGTGAGTTGACAGTGCCCTGAATCCCATGCTGGATACAAAAAAATGGCCTTAATGAGGAGACTGAGAAGATTCTCTTCACCCTGGAGAATATGCACTAAGCCGATTCCTTGTTTCCCTTTATTCCAAGAAAGGATGTAACAGCCGCTATCGTGGCAGGCATGTTCATAAGCTCCCAAATACCATGGCATGTGTTCATCTCCCGTCACCCCCAAATCCAGCCATCCTGGGCCATCAGCCTGGGTGGGGTTACCACCAATGCCTGGGGGCCCAATACATACCGTGTGATGCCTTTGCAGACTCTGTGCGCTCTGCTGACCCAGGCCGTTGAGGACACAGTGAGAAGATCTCTCTTGGATCAGAGCAGAGAAGTTTGTAAGTCTTGGGGACAAGATTAGGGGAGGGAAGGGGAATGCTTGAGCTTATTTAAGCCCAGATTGGCAGAACCGCTGGTAAGGCACGGTGGTCAAGAGCACAGACTCCTTCTGGGTCTGAATCTCTGCTGTGCAGCTTAAAAGATGTGTGAAAATGGGGGTACCAGAACCTACCTCACAAAGCTGTTCTGCATATTAAAACAAGACATTGTACATGATGAGCACAGTGCAGGGCACAGCCCTTAGTAAATGCTCCGTAACTGTTACTGTAATGATCTCATTACATGAGGGATATTATTAAAAATAAATTCTCCAAATCCTTCCTGCTCTAAATCCTTCCTCCCAGAGCATTTTGTGGTTTTGAACAGTTTTAATATACAAGGTATAGAGTCTCTTTCAGGAAGCAGGGGCCCGTGGCCCCTCTCACCTGGCAGAGGGCCCCTTTCTGGCCTCTCCTGATTCAATCATCCACTCAAGGTTTGGGGCCTGAAACTCCTAGTTCAGATTTGAAGAAAAAAATAACAGAGGATTTTTTCCTCCTTTTCAAACTCATGAAGATGAAAAACAAACAAGCAAACAAAAAACACATTTACCTCAAAATTGAACATAATCTGTTATGGGTCAATTTCCAAACACCAGTGGTTCAAAATGTTTCCTCTCCTCAAGCTTTCTTATTATATCTCATATCACCATCCCACTTAAAAACAATCCTCAGAACCATAGTTTACTTCTTTGTCTGAAAAAAATCAGTGTTAACTATTAATGTCTAATTGGTATGAGATAGTAAAGAAAGAGTGGGTGGGTGGAAGAATTAAGCACCTGAGAAAGCTAAATGAAAAATAATGATTTATTTAAATGAATGATGATGCTAATCAACACTTAGAAGCAACGTGAAGTTACACTTGACCTAATAAGGACTCACTGGAGGTCCTAAACTCATTCAGGAAAGATGTCTGAAAGATACTAACATGGATAAAATCTAAAAAAAAACACAATAATTTAAAAAAATCTTTATGGCTTAACTTCCTTACCTAAATACACACTCATATTACTGATTCGTTTTAAGCCAAAAGCTATAAAATGACAAACCTGATCTGATTAAGCACAAGTCTGACTACTAACCAATCCCCTCCCAGTGCTCTAACCCAATTATGGATTAGCCACCGTACATTTTATTCTCAGTCTTTTCCCTACTTCACAAAATGGTTCTAGCCTGCTGCTCATGATATAAAACAGAGCCAGTTTTGGATTTTCTCTGTTCTTCCAGTAGAGATATTTCAACACTTTATTTTGTCTCCCCCAAACGGATATTAACCACACTTTATTAGGTTACCCTCTAGCATCTAGACAACAAGGAATAATGGAAAGAGGGCAGGCTTTAGATTTGTCCCACACCAAGGTTTAAATCTTTTATATGCAACCAAAATGCCCAATAATTGAGTGAAAGATATATCAACTGTGATATTCATTTCACACAATGAAATAACCATGAAAGTTATATACTTACTGACTTGGAAATAAGTTCATGATATGTTGTACAAAAAGAATGTCTTTTTTTAATATAAAGGTACAGATGCACAAAGCAAAAAGTGTAAAATGGCTGAGGAACTTGCATTAACAAATATTTATCAGGCACCTATTATGTGCCAGGCACATAATGTATATGTGTACACAATTGTATATGCCCAGGTTATATCAGTGAATTAGACTCTAATTCACTCAAAAACCTATGGGACACGGCAAAAGCAGTTCTAAGAGGGAAGTTTACAGCAATACAATCTTACCTCAGGAAACGAGAAAAATATCAAATAAACAACCTAAACTTACACCTACAGCAACTAGAGACAGAAGAACAAACAAAACCCAAAGTTAGTAGAAGGAAAGAAATCATAAAGATAAGAGCAGAAATAAATGAAATAGAAATGAAGAAAACAATAGAAAAGATCAATGAAACTAACAGCCGGTTCTTTGAAAAGATAAACAAAATTGATAAATCTTTAGCCAGACTCATCAAGAAAAAGAAAGAGAGGGCTCAAATCAATAAAATTAGAAATGAAAAAGGAGGAATTCCCCGGTGGCACAGTGGTTAAGAATTCGCATGCCAATGCAGGGGACACGGGTTCAAGCCCTGGTCTGGGAAGATCCCACGTCCCACGGAGCAACTAAGCCCGTGCGCCGCAACTACTGAAGCACACACACCTAGAGCCGTTTAAAACTTACTGTAGCCTTAATGTACAGAACAAAATGACTTACAAGCAAATTTTGTTAGCAGTAGCTAGAGAATGGGTAACTGACCATTCTGGTGAATATAGTGTTAGTCCCGCACCTGGTCCTTCTTGTGGCGTTTCTAAAAGAGCTCCCAACAAAGATCCACCTTGTTGACTATCAGGTAAAATAAAAGAACATATTCTAGAGGAAATAATACCCACAGGACTAACAAAAAATGCCACCGGAAAGTATAGAGTCTGCTCTTCCAGGGGAAAGTGCAGTGAAACACAGTATATTTGTAATAGATGTTCTGTTCCCCTGAACAGAGGTGACTGCTATACTGCCTATCACACTCTAATGAAATATTAGAATGCTTTAGTATGACATGTATGAAATTTCAAATAAATACATTAAGTGCAAAAAAAGTTGTTGATATTTACTCAAACGCGGGTGTTTCAATATTTACTTACATTACAAATCGCCAGCCACAGGTGTTAGTTTCTGCAAAAATCCCCCAGTCAACAATGTGTTAATACACAGAAACTGGTTGAATTTCTACACACTAACAACGAAAGATCAGAAAGAGAAATTAAAGAAACAACCCATTTACCATCATATCAAAAAGAATAAAACACCTAGGAATAAACTTACCTGAGGAAGCAAACAACCTGTACTCCGAAAACTGTAAGATGCTGATAAAAGAAATCAAAGATGATACGAACAGATGGAAAGATATACCCTGTTCTTTGATTGCAGGAATCAACATTGTCAAAATGACTATACTACCCAAGGCAATCAACAGATTCAATAAAATCCCTATCAAATTACCAATGGCACTTTTCACAGAACTAGAACAAAAAATCTTAAAATCTGTATGGAGACACAAAAGACCCCAAATAGCCAAAGCAATCTTGAGAAAGAAAAACGGAGCTGGAGGAATCACGCTCCCTGACTTCAGACTATACTACAAAGCTATAATCATCAAAACAGTATGGTACCGGCACAAAAAAACAGAAATATAGATCAATGGAACAGGATAGAAAGCCCAGAAATAAACCCACGAACCTATGGTCATTTAATCTATAACAAAGGAGGCAAGACTATACAATGGAGAAAAGATAGTCTCTTCAATAAATGGTACTGGGAAAACTGGATAGCTACATGCAAAAAGATGAAATTAGAACATTCTTTAACACCACACACAAAAATAAACTCCAAATGGATTAAAGACCTAAATGTAAGACTGGATACTATAAAACTCTTAGAGGAATATATAGGCAGATCACTCTCTGACATAAATCACAGCATATCTTTTTTTGATCTGTCTCCTAGAGTAATGAAAATAAAAACAAAATTAAACAAATGGGACCTAATTAAACTCAAACGCTTTTGCACAGCAAAAGGAAACCATAAGCAAAACAAAAAGACAACCCACAGAATGGGAGAAAATATTTGCAAACAATGCAACTGACAAGGGATTTAATATCTGCAAAATTTACAAACAGCCCATGCAGCTCAATATGAAAAAAACAAACAATCCAATCAAAAAATCGGTAGAAGACCTAAACAGACATTTCTCCAAAGAAGACATGCAAATGGCCAAGAGGCACATGAAAAGATGTTCAACACCGCTAATTATTAGAGAAATGCAAATCAAAACTATGATATCACCTCACACCAGTCAGAATGGCCATCATCATAAAGTCTACAAACAATAAATCCTGGAGAGAGTGTGGAGAAAAAGGAACCCTCTACACTGTTAGTGGAAATGTAAACTGGTGCAGCCACAGTATGGAGGTTCCTTAAAAAACTAAAAATAGAGCTACCATAAGATCCAGCAATCCCACTCCTGGGCATATATCTGGAGGAAAACATGGTTTGAAAGGATACATGTGGGACTTCCCTGGTGGCACAGTGGTTAAGAATCTGCCTGCCAATACAGGGGACACGGGTTCAAGCCCTGGTCCGGGAAGATCCCACATGCCGCAGAGCAACTAAGCCCGTGCGCCACAACTACTGAGCCTGTGCTCTAGAGCCCACGAGCCAGAACTACTGAAGCCTGCACGCCAAGCGCCTGTGCTCCACAACAAGAGAAGCCACCACAGTGAGAAGCCCGTGCATCACAACGAAAAGTAGCCCCTGCTCGCTGCACTAGAGAAAGCCCACGTGCAGCAAGAAAGACACAATGCAGCCAAAAATCAACTAATTAATTAATTAATTT
This sequence comes from Lagenorhynchus albirostris, assembly GCF_949774975.1. Classification (NCBI taxonomy): domain Eukaryota; kingdom Metazoa; phylum Chordata; class Mammalia; order Artiodactyla; family Delphinidae; genus Lagenorhynchus; species Lagenorhynchus albirostris. Next base: position 75,330,728 of record NC_083102.1, on the reverse strand, counting down.
TTTTAAAAAAGGAAAGGATACATGCACCCCAATGTTCATTGCAGCAATGTTTACAACAGCCAAGACACGGAAGCAACCTAAATGTCCATCAACAGAGGAATGGATAAAGAAGGTGTGTTAGATATATACAATGGAATATTATTCAACCATTAAAATGAATGCAATAATGCCATTTTCGCAACACAGATGGACCTGGAGATTATCATACTAAGTGAAGTAAGTCAGAGAAAGATAAATATATGATATCAGCTTATAAGCAAAACCTAAAGAAAAAAAAAGATACAAATGAACTTATTTACATAATAGAAAGAGACTCACAGACTTAGAGAATAAACTTATGGTTAACAGGAAGGAAGGGTGGGGGGTAGAGACAGACTGGGAGTTTGGGATTGACGTGTATACACTGCTATTAAAATAGATAACCAACAAGGACCTACTGTATAGCACAGGGAACTCTGCTCAATACTCTGTAATAACCTAAATGGGAAAAGAAGTTGAAAAAGAATAGATACACGTTTATGTATAACTGAATTACTTTGCTGTACACCTGAAACTAACACAACATTATTAATCAACTATACTCCAATATAAAATAAAAATTTAAAAATTTAAGTTTAAATTAAAAAAACTCACCAGTAAACTTCGACTTGACAGTTCAAGTCTAGGAACCACCTCCAATCACAATCCCCAGATTTGTTCCCATCAGTCCCTAAACTCAGACTCTCCTAACCTGGACAAGGCAATCTTCCATTTTTCTCTTTTGAAACAGCTATCTGGAATTCATGGAACAAAACCCAAATTATCTAAGATTCCTTTTAATCATTTACCATTTATTAAATGCACAATCACCATTAAAGAAAAAATTTATGATAACACTGTAAAGTACAAATAATACATTTTATTTCATCCCTGAAAACAAAAACAAAAATGTCAGCATCTAATGAGACTGAACAATTATTCCAAACTTTACCCGGAAATGGTATATAAATAATTCCTTCACATAAAGGTAGGGTACAGGGAAGAGTCTGGAAAGATATCTTTCATGAAATATTTTCTCATACTTATTTTAATAAAACATTATAATTATTGCTACTATGTCTGGTAGCACATTGTAATAATGAACAATACAATATCCAAAACTAAATTCAATACAGTCTAAATCTAGAAGCTAGCTGCACTTAAGCAGTTGTTATAGAGAATAAATACTATGAAACATAGGGCACCATATGGCAATTAAATTTGCTACAAGGTAAATTTAAATAAAGGTGTACTTTTCTCTATAGTAGAATTACCCAAGATTAAGATCTCTTGTGCTATATAGAAGAGCTGTTTTCCTGAAAAGATAGTCCATCTTCATAATTTAAATTACATTTTAAACGTTCTTAATTATTTTTAAGTGCTCATTATATAAAATGAATATCTAACGTATCTATTATACAAATCCAAAATTTCATAAAGCAGGATATTCTACGTACTATGTTACCATTTTCCAAGCAATTTAATGCAACACAAATACTTTTATTATATACATCTGGCTAAAGTCCTTAAGAGTCCCAGTCTCACAAATATCTCAGTTTTTCTCTCCCTTGTCAATATAATATAAGCAAAAATTACCGGAATATGGAAATAATGTGCTTTCTTGACAACATAATCAAAGGGTTACACTTTTAAATTAACATTCATGTATATGAAAATCATGAATTAATACTTACTTTTAATCTCATCATAAAAATCTTTTATTCTTCAGAACATAAGTATATAAGAAAATGTTACGTATGAGATTAGAAATTACTATTTTAATGTTATTTAATTGTCCCAATGTTTAGAATAGGTTACAAACAGTGGCTACTACCCATTTCAAGATTATACTCTTATAAATGTAATTTTTAAAACTATACAATAATTAACCTCCAGTTATTCTGAAGGGATAGTGCAAATGAAGACATTCTTTGGGTCATGATTTCAAAACATTATTTTCAACATTATACTTCCTTTCTCTCTGCTCATAATCTGAATAACAAAATATAGTAAGTACTGGAAGTAAGCACATTTTCTAATAGTATTAGTCAAACAGTCACATCTACTGATAACAAATGACAGAATGATTCAGTAACAATATTCTTCACTTGTCTGAAAAACAAGTCATATATTTAAATAAATATTTTATAGAAATGAATCCATGTCCTTCAGTGTTTTTGTTCCAACTTGATCTCAAACACAAAGATTTATACAAAGATCACCTACCTGCTTACTACATCAACCATGTTACCAAGTTCCCTTTAAGGATATAGTACAGCGTTGAAGAGTTGTGCCTGAAAGCAAACTAATAACTTTTAAGATTTATATACAGAATTAGAGTTCCATGAATCCAGCATATTCCTTGAAAATGCATAGAGGTTTTATTGTAAAGTATTACTCTATGCTAGCCAGCGATATAAAAGCTTTTCTGCCATAGGATATAATCCACGGTGAACGTAGCAGCACAAGCTGATCTTCAACTGCTATCTAATGCTGCCTGATACATTTATCCTTTTATTTGTCGTCACAGGCACCAGATTCCCACTAGTACCATTGGTAGTGTTGGTTGCTGAGCCGTTTACAACAATATAGTCGACTTTGTTCTCCAGCTTTACCAAACGTTGTAAAATGTCATCCAAAAGGACAGCAATTGTTCTTTTTAAATCAGCTAGGGGAAAAAAAATGAGAATAAACCATATTAAAGACTGATAGAGCACTTAATATTTGTGTTTTCATAGTTTGAGGGGAAAAGTGAACAATTATCAAGTCATCCGAAAGGAAATATACTAGAGGGAAAGCACTCATACCACACATAGAAAAAGCCTATTTTAATGAATAGCATCACATACAGAGCTTCCTAACGGAATTTCAGAGTTATAAACGTAGGGAAACTTACTTTTCTAGTGCAATAAAACAGATGTAAAGGCTGGTTTAAAATGTTAGTCTCTCTGTAAGGAACCCATTTACTTTGAGTTTCTTAGTCTGAAAAGACAACTGTGGACTAGGCAGGTAAGGTAAAAAGCTAGCTGAGCTAACTAAGAAATTCAAGGAAATGTAGAAACAAGAAACCTGGAACCTCCACAGGCTGAAGTTTAGGGGCAGCCTAGGATCCAGAGCAGATGCCAGGAACCCAATCAGTGCAGTACAGATACTAGTTCTGACTAGAAAATGATGGGGAAGACTGTATCTTCTAATCTCTCTGGGAGGTTAAAGGGTTTTAGTAGAATTTACCTGGAAAGAATGAAATTTTGACCCTTTGCTTCCCTAGAATCCTCTTTTCTCAAGTTTCCCAATGGCACCTAACACATATTATGTATTCAGTCAGTGGCAACTGATATTGTTATTTTTTGTTGGTCCTGGACCAAAAAACGCAGCTCAAACCCTAATCTGTGATCAGGGGAAAAATAATTTAACAACAACTCATAAAGTTGCTGATGGTTCTGTTACTAAGCTATCAGGAAAAGCAGAAGAAAAAACAGATAAATTGGACTTAATCAAAATTTAAAACTTTTGGACATCAAAAGATATTACCCAGAAAGTGAAAAGACAATCTAGAGAATGGAAGAAAATATTTGCAAATCATATATCTGACAAGGGCTTAGTATCAAGAACATATAAAGAACTCCTAAACCCAACAACAAAAAGATAAACCACTCAATTTTTAAAATCATCAAAGGACTTGAATAAACATTTCTCCAAAGAAGATACGCAAATGAACAGTAAGCACATGAAAAGATACCCAACATCACAATGAAATACCACTTTACGTCTACTAGGATGGCTATAATCAAACAAAGGGAAAATAAGCATTGGCAAAAATGTGAAGACACTGGGACCCTCATACACTGCTGGTAGGAATATAGAATGGCACAGCCACCACAGAAAACAGTTCGGCAGTTTCTCAAAGAGCTAAACATAAAATGACCATGTGACCCAGTAATTCCACTCCTAAGTATCTACCCCAAAAAGTGAAAGCAGAGACTCAAAGAGATACTTGTACACCAATGTTTATTTCAGAATTATTCACAATAGCCAAAAGGTGGAAACAACCTAAGTGTCCATCAGTAGATCAAAAGATCAACAAAATGTGGTATTAACATACAGGGAATACTATTTAGCCATAAAAAGGAATGATGTTCTGATACATAATACAAAATGGATGAACCTTGAAGACATTATGCAAAGTGAAATAAGCCAGACAAAAAAAGGACAAATACTGTATGATTCCACTTATTTGGACTACCTAGAATAGAAAAATACGTAGAGACAGAAGGTAGATTAGAGGTTACCAAAGACCAGGGGAAGGGGGGAATGGCAAGTTACTGCTTAATGGTAAGGTTACAGAGTTTCTTGTTCGGGGTGATGCAAGTTTTAGGTAGTAGTGATGGCTGTACAACATTGAATATAATTAATGTCACTGGACTGTACATCTAAAAATGGTTAAGATGGCAGGGCTTCCCTGGTGGTGCAGTGGTTAAGAATCCAACTGACAATGCAGGGGACACAGGTTCGAGCCCTGGTCTGGGAAAATCCCACATGCCGTGGAGCAACTAAGCCTGTGCACCACAGCTACTGAGCCTGCACTATATAGCCCGCGAGCCACAACTACTGAAGCCAGCGACCTAGAGCCTGTGCTCTGCAACAAAAGAAGCCACCGCAATGAGAAGCCCACGCACCACAACGAAGAGTAGCCCCTGCTCACTGCAAGGAGAGAAAGCCTGCGTGCAGCAACGAAGACCCAACGCAGCCAAAAATAAACAAATAAAATAAATTTTTTTTAAATGGTTAAGATGGCAAATTTTTTTTTTTTTTTTTGGGCGGTATGTGGGCCTCTCACTGTTGTGGCCTCTCCCGTTGTGGAGCACAGGCTCCAGACGCACAGGCTGAGCAGCCATGGCTCACGGGCCCAGCCGCTCCGCGGCACGTGGGATCTTCCCGGACCGGGACACGAACCCGTGTCCCCTGCGTCAGCAGGTGGACTCTCAACCACTGCGCCACCAGGGAAGCCCAAGATGGCAAATTTTATGTTACATACATTTTACCATAATTTTCTTAAAGTGAAAAAAGAAAAACAGATTTCAGAAAGGAGTAGTGAGAGTAGTGGTAGCAGGTGGTTGTAAAAAGTGATTAGAAATAAATCCACAAAAAAATCAAAGTAATATAAAGTGAGGGGAAAAACTATTTGGAGAAAGTCTAGTGATGGAGGAAATCAAGCAGTGTATCTTTTGGCGTCATTCATCGGGAACACTTAAATATTCTAGTTTAGTGGGTATGCACAAGAAAAAAAGTATAAGAAAAATACTTTGATAAGAAGTATTTAGGGATAAAATGTCATGATATGTACAACTTGTTTCAAATGGTACCCCCTAAAAGCATATATATTTGTATAGAGAAGGAAAGATAAAAATATAGAAAAATTTTTAGTAAATGATGACTCTAGAGGAAAGATATATGATGTTTACCACATAATTTTCCCTAACTTTCTGTAGACTGAGAATTTTCAAAATAAAAGATTAGGGAGGGCTTCCCTGGTGACGCAGTGGTTGACAGTCCGCCTGCCGATGCAGGGGACGTGGGTTCGTGCCCCGGTCCGGGAAGATCCCACATGCCGCGGAGCGGCCTGGCCCGTGAGCCATGGCCGCTGAGCCTGCGCGTCCGGAGCCTGTGCTCCGCAACTGGAGAGGCCACAGCAGTGAGAGGCCCGCGTACCGCAAAAAAAAAAAAAAAAAAGATTTAGGGAGAGGGGGCATTTCTTTATTAAGACCTTTCAATCAAGAGTTATAATAGGGGCTTCCCTGGTGGCGCAGTGGTTGGGAGTCCGCCTGCCGATGCAGGGGACGCGGGTTCGTGCCCCGGTGCGGGAGGATCCCACATGCGGCGGAGCGGCTGGGCCCGTGAGCCGGGGCCGCTGGGCCTGCACGTCCGGAGCCTGTGCTCCGCGACGGGAGAGGCCACAACAGTAAGAGGCCCGCGTACCGCAAAAAAAACCAAACAAAACAAAACAAAACAAAAAAAAAAGAGTTATAATAGTATTTGGTAAGTTAAAATATATATATTTTAAAGAATCTTGCAGCAACAAGATTAAAAGATTAACTGCTGAATCTGTTTTTCCCTGGCAGCCACCTCATGTATAATATTTGCAGCAGTCAACCTAGGCCAGAGAAGGCTACACAGAACAGACTGGGGTGGGAAGCTTACCATCATGTTAACATAAAATGAAGCTAAAGCCCTCAGAGGTTTGACACCAAGCTGAAGTGCGACATGAATTATAAAGGTACAGCCTACTCACTGATTAGTTATAGTTAGGAATAGCAATTAAAGGAAAAGTTGGGGTTCTTTAAAATCAAATACAGGAGATACAACGACCCAAAACCTGTGGGATGCAGCAAAAGCAGTTCTAAGGGGGAAGTTTATAGCAATACAAGCCCACCTTAAGAAGCAGGAAACATCTCGAATAAACAACCTAACCTTGCACCTCAAGCAATTAGAGAAAGAAGAACAAAAAAACCCCAAAGCTAGCAGAAGGAAAGAAATCATAAAAATCAGACCAGAAATAAATGAAAAAGAAATGAAGGAAACAATAGCAAAGATCAATAAAACTAAAAGCTGGTTCTTTGAGAAGATAAACAAAATAGATAAACCACTAGCCAGACTCATCAAGAAAAAAAGGGAGAAGACTCAAATCAATAGAATTAGAAATGAAAAAGGAGAGGTAACAACTGACACTGCAGAGATAAAAGAGATCATGAGAGATTACTACAAGCAACTCTATGCCAATAAAATGGACAATCTGGAAGAAATGGACAAATTCTTAGAAATGCACAACCTGCCAAGACTGAATCAGGAAGAAATAGAAAATATGAACAGACCAATCACAAGCACTGAAATTGAAACTGTGATTAAAAATCTTCCAACAAAGAAAAGCCCAGGACCAGATGGCTTCACAGGCGAATTCTATCAAACATTTAGAGAAGAGCTAACACCTATCCTTCTCAAACTCTTCCAAAATATAGCAGAGGGAGGAACACTCCCTAACTCCTTCTACGAGGCCACCATCACCTTGATACCAAAACCAGACAAGGATGTCACAAAGAAAGAAAACTACAGGCCAATATCACTGATGAACATAGATGCAAAAATCCTCAACAAAATACTAGCAAACAGAATCCAACAGCACATTAAAAGGATCATACACCATGATCAAGTGGGGTTTATTCCAGGAATGCAAGGATTCTTCAATATACGCAAATCTATCAATGTGATAAACCATATTAACAAATTGAAGGAGAAAAACCATATGATCATCTCAATAGATGCAGAGAAAGCTTTTGACAAAATTCAACACCCATTTATGATAAAAACCCTGCAGAAAGTAGGCATAGAGGGAACTTTCCTCAACATAATAAAGGCCATATATGACAAGCCCACAGCAAACATCATCCTCAATGGTGAAAAACTGAAAGCATTTCCACTAAGATCAGGAACAAGACAAGGTTGCCCACTCTCACCACTATTATTCAACATTGTTTTGGAAGTTTTAGCCACAGCAATCAGAGAAGAAAAGGAAATAAAAGGAATCCAAATCGGAAAAGAAGAAGTAAAGCTGTCACTGTTTGCAGATGACATGATCCTATACATAGAGAACCCTAAAGATGCTACCAGAAAACTAGTAGAGCTAATCAATGAATTTGGTAAAGTGGCAGGATACAAAATTAATGCACAGAAATCTCTGGCATTCCTATATACTAATGATGAAAAATCTGAAAGTGAAATCAAGAAAACACTCCCATTTACCATTGCAACAAAAAGAATAAAATATCTAGGAATAAACCTACCTAAGGAGACAAAAGACCTGTATGCAGAAAATTATAAGACACTGATGAAAGAAATTAAAGATGATATAAATAGATGGAGAGATATACCATGTTCTTGGATTGGAAGAATCAACATTGTGAAAATGACTCTACTACCCAAAGCAATCTATAGATTCAATGCAATCCCTATCAAACTACCACTGGCATTTTTCACAGAACTAGAACAAAAATTTCACAATTTGTATGGAAACACAAAAGACCCCGAATAGCCAAAGCAATCTTGAGAACGAAAGAAGGAACTGGAGGAATCAGGGTCCCTGACTTCAGACTATACTACAAAGCTACAGTCATCAAGACGGTATGGTACTGGCACAAAAACAGAAAGATAGATCAATGGAACAGGATAGAAAGCCCAGAGATAAACCCATGCACATATGGACACTTTATCTTTGATAAAGGTGGCAGTAATGTACAATGGAGAAAGGACAGCCTCTTCAATAAGTAGTGCTGGGAAAACTGGACAGCTACATGTAAAAGTATGAGATTAGATCACTCCCTAACACCATACACAAAAATAAGCTCAAAATGGATTAAAGACCTAAATGTAAGGCCAGAAACTATCAAACTCTTAGAGGAAAACATAGGCAGAACACTCTATGACATAAATCAAAGCAAGATCCTTTCTGACCCACCTCCTAGAGTAATGGGAATAAAAACAAAAATAAACAAATGGGACCTAATGAAACTTCAAAGCTTTTGCACAGCAAAGGAAACCATAAAGAAGACCAAAAGACAACCCTCAGAATGGGAGAAAATATTTGCAAATGAAGCAACCGACAAAGAATTAATCTCCAAAATTTACAAGCAGCTCATGCAGCTCAATAACAAGAAAACAAACAACCCAATCCAAAAATGGGCAGAAGACCTAAATAGACATTTCTCCAAAGAAGATATACAGACTGCCAACAAACACATGAAAGAATGCTCAACATCACTAATCATTAGAGAAATGCAAATCAAAACTACAATGAGATATCATCTCACACCAGTCAGAATGGCCATCATCAAAAAATCTAGAAACAATAAATGCTGGAGAGGGTGTGGAGAAAAGGGAACCCTCTTACACTGTTGGTGGGAATGTAAATTGATACAGCCACTGTGGAGAACAGTATGGAGGTTCCTTAAAAAGCTACAAATAGAACTACCATATGACCCAGCAATCCCACTACTGGGCATATACCCTGAGAAAACCATAATTCAAAAAGAGACATGTACCAAAATGTTCATTGCAGCTCTATTTACAATAGCCTGGAGATGGAAACAACCTAAATGCCCGTCATCGGATGAATGGATAAAGAAGATGTGGCACATATATACAATGGAATATTACTCAGCCATAAAAAGAAACGAAATTGAGCTATTTGTAATGAGGTGGATAGACCTAGAGTCTGTCATACAGAGTGAAGTAAGTCAGAAAGAGAGAGACAAATACCGTATGCTAACACATATATATGGAATTTAAGAAAAAAAAATGTCATGAAAAACCTAGGGGTAAAGCAGGAATAAAGACGCAGACCTCTTAGAGAACGGACTTGAGGTTATGGGGAGGGGGAAGGGTGAGCTGTGACAGGGCGAGAGAGAGTCATGGGCATATACACACTAACAAACGCAGTAAGGTAGATAGCTAGTGGGAAGCAGCTGCATGGCACAGGGATATTGGCTCGGTGCTTTGTGACAGCCTGGAGGGGTGGGATAGGGAGGGTGGGAGGGAGGGAGACGCAACAGGGAAGACATATGGGAACATATGTTTATGTATGACTGATTCACTTTGTTATAGAGCAGAAACTAACACACCATTGTAAAGCAATTATACCCCAATAAAGATTTAAAAAAAAAAAAAATCAAATACAAACAAATTTATTGTAATGTGTATGTATTTTATATATATATGTGTGTCTGTATACATATATATGTATATGTGCACATCAGGGGTTTTTTTTCATACATTATTTAATATTTTCATTAGTAATAAGGATTAAATGATACGTAAGGCTTAGCTCAATGTGTGGTACACAAAGTCTCAACAAACCTTACTTGTTATTAGTTATTTTAATATTCAGTATACATGTCTATTTTTTTCCCGTATAAAATAGACTGAAAAAGTAAACATTTTAGGGGCTTCCCTGGTGGCGCAGTGGTTAAGAATCCGCCTGCCAATGCAAGGGAAACGGGTATGAGCCCTGGGCTGGGAAGATCCCACATGCCGCAGAGCAGCTAAGCCTGTGCGCCACAACTACTGAGCCTGCGCTCTAGAGCACGTGAGCCACAACTACTGAGCCTGCGTGCCACAACTACTAAAGCCCACGTGCCTAGAGTCCGTGCTCCGCAACGAGAAGCCACTGCAATGAGAAGCCTGTGCACCGCAACAAAGAGTAGCCCCCACTCGCTGCCCTAGAGAAAGCCCATGTGCAGCAATGAAACCCAACTCAGCCAAAAATAAAATAAATCAAATAAAATTTATTTTTAAAAAAGTAAACATTATTAGCAGGTAGGAAAACTAGAATTCAGACCCCACTCTTTTGCTTCCAAGGCCCCAAATTCAGGGTTTTCCACTACGATGCAGATGCAAAAAGAATATATATATATATATATATATGTGTGTGTGTGTGTGTGTGTATATATATATATATATTTACCTCTATGGTGTCTAAATGATGAGTAGATATACTGTATCTCATGATTTTTTTTTAACATTTTCAATTTTTTTAATTTTGGAAAATTTCAAACATACACAAGCAGAGATAGAATAGTATAATGAGTACTCATGGACCTAATTCTCATCACTTGGCTTTCACAGTGAACAATATTTTGCCATTCTTGGTTCATCTCTCCTCTTCCACCTTTTTTCTCCAAAAGTATTTTAGGTCAAATCCCAGACATCATGTCATTTCACTGTAAATTCTTCGAAATGCACCTTTAACTTTTAAAGAACTTAACCATTGTGCTATTATCATGCTTAACAAAATTTATAGTAATTTCTTAATTTAAGTAGTTTAACACCTGTTCCATATCCAGATTTTCCTGATTATCTGAAAATTGTCTTCTTACAGTTGATTTGCTTGAATCAGAATTCAAATGAAATCTACACATTGCATTTGACTATTGCTTCTTTAGAGGAAATGTATATATATCTTCAGCCTACCACAACAATTTTTTCCTTTTATGTTATTACTTTCTACATGCATACACTTTTTTTTTCACACACAGGTTTTTTTATTACAAATAATTTGGGTTATAACAGTGACAAAGGCCACTACGTTTCCAATCTAAAATCCATGTAGCATATATCTGAGCTTCCTGCTTATATTTTATTACAATGCTGCAGAATAGTGGTGTCCACAGCCTTTGATAAATGCTTACACCAATTCTCTTTGGAAAAATTCATTTTATTTTAAACATAATTTGTAAGTTAAGTAATCAGTTTTCCATCAAAAAAATACTCAAAGGAAAAGTTGGGTTTAATCAGAAAAAACTATATATTACTTTAACAATGTTCTAAATTAACACATATCCTCCTTTCAAATTTTCTAAAATCAGTTGTTTTGTTGTGTTTTGTTTTGCAGGACGCAGGCCTCTCACTCTTGTGGCCTCTCCCATTATGGAGCACAGGCTCCGGACGCGCAGGCTCAGCGACCATGGCTCATGGGCCCAGCCGCTCTGCGGCATGTGAGATCTTCCCGGACCGGGGCACGAACCCGTGTCCCCTGCATCGGCAGGTGGACTCTCAACCACTGCGCCAGGGAAGCCCTAAAATCAATAGTTTTAATAAAATATTTTAAAAGACTAAGAAATCTAAATTACCTTATTCAATGATATAAAATCAGTTAGTTGAAAAACCACAATGATCCCTTTGAACATAGCAAAACTCACCCTTTCTCTAGATTCACATTACAATTTTCTGTTTACATTTC